>NC_069499.1:35536598-35708493 GCF_027579735.1 Bombina bombina | reverse complement strand
TTTGTTGTTTATTCTGGTAAACGGAGAGGTCAAAAAGCAACTTCTACCTCTCTCTCCTTCTGGATTAAAAGCATTATCCGATTGGCTTATGAGACTGCCGGACGGCAGCCTCCTGAAAGAATCACAGCTCACTCCACTAGGGCTGTGGCTTCCACATGGGCCTTCAAGAACGAGGCTTCTGTTGATCAGATATGTAAGGCAGCGACTTGGTCTTCACTGCACACTTTTTCTAAATTTTACAAATTTGATACTTTTGCTTCTTCTGAGGCTATTTTTGGGAGAAAGGTTTTGCAAGCCGTGGTGCCTTCCATTTAGGTGACCTGATTTGCTCCCTCCCTTCATCCGTGTCCTAAAGCTTTGGTATTGGTTCCCACAAGTAAGGATGACGCCGTGGACCGGACACACCTATGTTGGAGAAAACAGAAGTTATGTTTACCTGATAAATTACTTTCTCCAACGGTGTGTCCGGTCCACGGCCCGCCCTGGTTTTTTTAATCAGGTCTGATAATTTATTTTCTTTAACTACAGTCACCACGGTAACATATGGTTTCTCCTATGCAAATATTCCTCCTTAACGTCGGTCGAATGACTGGGGTAGGCGGAGCCTAGGAGGGATCATGTGACCAGCTTTGCTGGGCTCTTTGCCATTTCCTGTTGGGGAAGAGAATATCCCACAAGTAAGGATGACGCCGTGGACCGGACACACCGTTGGAGAAAGTAATTTATCAGGTAAACATAAATTCTGTTTTTTACACTGACAACCTGGCTCATGTTGACAATCCCCAACTTATGTGGGAAACAGCTAAGGTGGTGTTGGCGGGTAATATCATCTCATATTTGGCTGATCTTCGCGTAAAACCCAACTCCGATATATTACACTGGAAAAAAATCTGGTTTTGGCCTATAGTAAATACTGTAACACCAAAACTAGAGAACTGTACGACGAGTACGTCGCCGCTAAAGAAAGTTTGGATACATTTGTGTCTCAACAGGCAGCGGCAGGGTTGATCAAAACCGCAACCAAATTTTATAGATTTGGAAATCGATCTGGGAAGCTATTGGCCGCTCTAACCAAAGCTCGCACAGCAAAAAGGGATGTAGCCTCCTTGTGGTATAGAGGAAGGGTGCACACCACACCTATTGATATTGCCAGGGGGTTTGCAGAGTATTATACAGAGCTATATACAAAGCAACCGGGGTGCATGCCCAAGGTGCAGAACTCCTTTTGGTCTACTGTGAACCTTCCGTGGCTTAGCCAGGACCAGACAGATCAGCTAAACTCCCCCATTACTGCGGAGGAAGTCGATAGAGCAATACAAGGCATGGCTCTGGGTAAGACACCAGGACCGGATGGTCTACCGGTGGAATTCTACCGGTTATTACAACCCAATATAGCAGCAACACTGCTGGGAATGTTTAATGGATACTTCCAGAATGAATTTCTACCCTCGCCGACTTTCTCGGCGGCACATATTACGCTCATCCCTAAGCCGGGAAAGGACCACTCTCTGCCTGAATCGTATCGACCCATCTCGCTACTGAATGCTGACTATAAAATATTTATGGCAGTGTTGGCGGCCCGATTAAAGATCTTATTACCATCCCTTCTGCACCCAGACCAAACCGGTTTTGTATACCAACGATCATCGGTGGTTAACTTGCGAAGGGTCTTGCAGGTCATTGATTTTTGCTGGAGGAGAAGTGAGGGTCGGTATCGGGATGATGTCTCGGAGGCCTTCCTGCTGTCCTTAGACGCAGAGAAGGCCTTCGATAGAGTTGAGTGGGAACATCTGAATAACACCTTAACGCGCTACAATGTGGTGGGAAACTTTGCACAGACGATTCGCAACATATACTTGAGGCCAGTGGCCAGAATTCTGACTAATGGTCTGTTTTCCCCAGACATTGTCCTGCAGCGAGGCACGAGACGGGTGCCCCTTATCTCCTCTGCTTTTCGACTTGGCATTGGAGCCTCTTGCTATTAAATTACGGCAGAGCTTCCCGGGCGTCAAAGTGCACGGCAGACCACAGCAGTTGGCCCTGTACGCAGACGAAATGCTGCTATTTGTCGAGGACCCGGCCGAACATGTCCCTAAAATCCTTCGAATCATTCAAAACTTCGGTAGCTTTTCCGGCTATAAGATCAACGCAGGAAAATCGGAAATACTGTGGCTTAACAGGCACTCAGCCAGCAGAGGGACCTACCCCTTTACGGAAGTTGGGAACGGACTAACCTATCTAGGAATCAAACTACATAGAAACCCATACCACTTATATGATCTGAATTTCTCTTGTTAAGTGTAGTCAGTCCACGGGTCATCCATTACTTATGGAATATATCTCTTCCTAACAGGAAGCTGCAAGAGGATCACCCAGCAGAGCTGCTATATAGCTCCTCCCCTCACATGTCATTCAGTCATTCTCTTGCAGCCTAACTAGATAGGTCGCTGTGAGAGGTCTGTGGTGTTTTTTAACTTAGTTTATTTCTACAATCAAAAGTTTGTTATTTTAAAAAGCACCGGAGTGTGCTGTTTATTCTCAGGCAGCATTAGAAGAAGAATCTGCCTGCGTTTTCTATGATCTTAGCAGACGTAACTAAGATCCACTGGCTGTTCTCATCTGAGGAGTGAGGTAACTTCAGAGAAGGGGAATAGCATGCAGGGCCCCCCTGCAAATGAGGTATGTGCAGTAATTATTTTTCTGAGGAATGGAATTGACTGAGAAAATACTGCTGATACCAATGTAAAGTAAGTTCAGCCTTAAATGCAGTGATAGCGACTGGTATTAGGCTGATGAGTGTGTGTACACTGAATGTATTTTTCTAAGGAATGGAATTGACTCTGAAAATACTGTTAATACTGAAATAATGTATGAGCCTTAACTGCAGTAAAAGCGACTGATAGCAGGCTTATTAATAACAATTCATAACTTTTCAAATGTATGTTTAAAACGTTTACTGGCATGTTAATCGTTTTTTGTGAGGTACTTGGTGATAACTTATTGGGGCATGATTTTTACCACATGGCCATCTTTGTTTTCTGCATAGAAACAGTTTTCTGAGCTTCCCCACTGTTGTAATATGAGTGGGAGGGGCCTATTTTAGCCCTTTTTTGCGCAGTAAAAATTCAGTCACAATCTGTCTACTTCATCCTCCATGATCCAGATCGTCTCTAGAGAGCTCAGGGGTCTTCAAAATTAATTTTGAGGGAGGTAATCAGTCACAGCAGACCTGTGACAGTGTGTTTTGACTGTGAGAAAAACGTTAATTATTAAATTGTTAATCCGTTTTTGGGTATTAAGGGGTTAATCATCCATTTGCTGGTGGGTGCAATCCTTTGCTAACTTAATACATTTACTGTGAAAAATTGGTTGCTATAACTATTTTGGTTCATTGTTATTTCAACTGTGACAGCTTTTTGTGCTTCTTAAAGGCACAGTAGCGTTTTTTATATTGCTTGTAAATTTATTTAGAAAAGTATTTCCAAGCTTGCTAGTCTAATTGCTAGTCTGTTTAAACATGTCTGACACAGATGAATCTCTTTGTTCACTATGTTTAAAGGCCAATGTGGAGCCCAATAGAAATTTATGTACTAATTGCATTGATGCTACTTTAAATAAAAGTCAATCTTTACATGTAAAGAAATTATCACCAGACAACGAGGGGGAAGTTATGCCGACTAACTCTCCTCACGTGTCAGTACCTTCGCCTCCCGCTCAGGAGGTGCGTGATTTTGTGGCGCCAAGTACATCAGGGAGGCCCTTACAAATCACTTTGCAAGACATGGCTACTGTTATGACAGAAGTATTATCTAAATTGCCAGAATTAAGAGGCAAGCGCGATAGCTCTGGGTTAAGGACAGAGCGCGCGGATGAGGTGAGAGCCATGTCAGATACTGCTTCACAGTTTGCAGAACTTGAAGACGGAGAGCTTCATTCTGTGGGTGACGGATCTGATCCAGGGAGACTGGATTCAGAGATTTCTAATTTTAAATTTAAGCTTGAGAACCTCCGCATATTGCTAGGGGAGCTATTAGCGGCTATGAATGATTGTAACACGGTTGCAATTCCAGAAAAATTATGTAGGTTGGATAGATACTATGCGGTACCGGTGTGTACTGACGTGTTTCCTATACCTAAAAGGCTTACAGAGATTATTAGCAAGGAGTGGGATAGACCTGGTGTGCCCTTTTCCCCTCCTCCCATATTTAGGAAAATGTTTCCTATAGACGCCACCACACAAACCTTATGGCAGACGGTCCCTAAGGTGGAGGGAGCAGTTTCTACTTTAGCTAAGCGTACCACTATCCCGGTGGAGGATAGTTGTGCCTTTTCAGATCCAATGGATAAGAAATTAGAGGGTTACCTTAAGAAAATGTTTGTTCAACAAGGTTTTATCTTACAGCCCCTTGCATGCATTGCGCCTGTCACTGCTGCGGCGGCATTCTTGTTTGAGTCTCTGGAAGAGGCCATTTGCACAGCTCCATTGGATGAAATTATGAACAAGCTTAAAGCACTTAAGCTAGCTAACGCATTTGTTTCTGATGCCGTCGTACATTTAACCAAACTTACGGCTAAGAACTCCGGATTCGCCATCCAAGCGCACAGAGCGCTATGGCTTAAATCCTGGTCAGCTGACTTCTAACTGCCAACACATACGACGCATTTCGCCCTCCTATGGGCTTTATCAAGATAGTGGTGGCTAGTGTGAGTGACCTTATTTAAAGGGATAACTTTCAGTCTGATTGGTGCTGGTTTTAATTGGCAGATCAGCTTAAGGTGGTATTTGGCTTTAATGACAGCCAAATACCACCTTAAGCTGATCTGCCAATTAAAACCAGCACCAATCAGACTGAGTTATCCCTTTAAATAAGGTCACTCACACTAGCCACCACTATCTTGATAAAGCCCATAGGAGGGCGAAACGCGTCGTATGTGTTGGCAGTGTTGTTGTTATCACCATTGTAACAACTAACCATATCTTTGGAATCTCATTTGGAGTCTCATTTAATAACCCGGGTTATACTATTGGGACATTTTCTCACAAGGAGCAGAGCCTCTGTGTTTGGGAACACTGTTTTGGATATCCATTATATCATCCTGTTATTCAGTACCCTGCGTGCTATTAGCACTAAGTGCAGGGCTTATCAAAGAGGACCGTGATTACAGCGCATAGAGGGGAGCGCAGGGATCGGCCTCTACCTTTAGCCGGAACACCTTTCTGTGACGTCAGACGCCAAAGCTGCAGTCAGCCCCGCTCGAGGTGAGGACCGGGCGAGGGAGTAAGACCTTCAACTGACGAATCTATCTTCTGGTAAAATACACGGCTTAATGGTTTTGACATAAAGATATCTTACAAAGCAAGAGAGCTTTGGATATCGAAGTTATTTTTCTAGACACTATATTTGGCAGCTACGGCTTTACTTTATAAGGCAGCTTGGTGGTATTTTCAATAACGGAACACTGACTATTGATTTGGTTCTATATGGAGAAAAGACATTAACATTTGCCTTAATTACAACAACCACATAAGAACTGCTGATTATCATTGTTTTTTAGACCTGAGCAAGTTTTATCAGTCATTTTAGACTTTTTAGGATATTAGCTTAATTCAGTTTGGGGAGACGTCCCTTTATATTTGTACCACTGTTCATTTATATGTTTTTATTAAATTTGTTTTAGTGTTGATACCTTTGGCTTTGAGCGCCTCCCTTATTACCATTTTATCTTTTCACTTTATTTTAGACAATTGCAGGGATTTTTGTCTTTTAAGGGGGTGTATGGTTATCAGTTTGGCCCAGCGCACCTATCTACCTTTCTTTGCTTTGGATTTAAAGGATTCCTACCTTCACATACCGATTCACAAGGATCATTATCGGTACCTAAGATTTACCAGTTTGTAGCTCTTCCCTTCGGATTAGCTACGGCTCCAAGAATCTTTACAAAAGTTCTGGGCTCACTTCTGGCGATACTAAGACCGCGAGGCATAACGGTGACTCCGTACCTAGATGACATTCTGATACAAGCGTCAAGTTTTCAAACTGCCAAGTCTCATACAGAGATAGTTCTGGCATTTCTGAGGTCGCATGGGTGGAAGGTGAACGTGGAAAAGAGTTCTCTGTTACCACTTACAAGAGTTCCCTTTCTAGGGACTCTTATAGATTCTGTAGAGATGAAAATTTACCTGACAGAGGCCAGGTTATCAAAACTTCTAAATGCTTGCCGTGTCCTTCATTCCATTCCACACCCGTCAGTAGCTCAGTGCATGGAAGTAATCGGCTTAATGGTAGCGGCAATGGACATAGTACCATTTGCGCGCCTGCATCTCAGACCGCTGCAATTGTGCATGCTAAGTCAGTGGAACGGGGATTACTCAGATTTGTCCCCCCTACTAAGTCTGGATCAGGAGACCAGAGATTCTCTTCTATGGTGGCTCTCTCGGCCACATCTGTCCAAGGGGATGACCTTTCGCAGGCCAGATTGGACGATTGTAACAACAGACGCCAGCCTTCTAGGCTGGGGCGCAGTCTGGAACTCCCTGAAAGCTCAGGGATTATGGACTCAGGAGGAGAAACTCCTCCCAATAAATATTCTGGAATTAAGAGCAATATTCAATGCTCTCCTAGCTTGGCCTCAGTTAGCAACTCTGAGGTTCATCAGATTTCAGTCGGACAACATCACGACTGTGGCTTACATAAACCATCAAGGGGGAACCAGAAGTTCCCTAGCGATGTTGGAAGTCTCAAAGATAATTCGCTGGGCAGAGTCTCACTCTTGCCACCTGTCAGCGATTTACATCCTAGGCGTAGGGAACTGGGAGGCGGATTTTCTAAGTCGCCAGACTTTTCATCCGGGGGAGTGGGAACTTCATCCGGAGGTCTTTGCTCAACTGATTCTTCGTTGGGGCAAACCAGATCTGGATCTCATGGCGTCTCGCCAGAACGCCAAGCTTCCTTGTTACGGATCCAGGTCCAGGGACCCGGGAGCGGTGCTGATAGATGCTCTGACAGCCCCTTGGGTCTTCAACATGGCTTATGTGTTTCCACCATTCCCGATGCTTCCTCGTTTGATTGCCAAGATCAAACGGGAGAGAGCTTCGGTGATTCTGATAGCGCCTGCGTGGCCACGCAGGACCTGGTATGCAGACCTAGTGGACATGTCGTCCTGTCCACCGTGGTCTCTGCCTCTGAGACAGGACCTTCTAATTCAGGGTCCTTTCAAACATCCAAATCTAATTTCTCTGAGGCTGACTGCATGGAGATTGAACGCTTGATTCTATCAAAGCGTGGCTTCTCGGAGTCTGTTATTGATACCTTAATACAGGCTAGGAAGCCTGTTACCAGAAACATTTACCATAAGATATGGCGTAAATATTTATATTGGTGCGAATCCAAGAGTTACTCATGGAGTAAGGTTAGGATTCCTAGGATATTGTCCTTTCTACAAGAGGGTTTAGAAAAGGGCTTATCTGCTAGTTCGTTAAAGGGACAGATTTCTGCTCTGTCTATTCTTCTACACAAACGTCTGGCTGAACAGGCTTTAACTAGGATTAAGCCTGTGTTTAAGACTGTTGCTCCGCCGTGGAGCTTAAACTTAGTTCTTAATGTTCTTCAAGGCGTTCCATTTGAACCCCTTCATTCCATTGATATCAAGCTGTTATCCTGGAAGGTTTTGTTTTTGATGGCTATTTCCTCGGCTCGAAGAGTCTGAGTTATTTGCCTTACATTGTGATTCTCCTTATCTGATTTTTCATTCAGACAAGGTAGTTCTGCGTACTAAACCTGGGTTCTTACCTAAGGTAGTTACTAACAGGAATATCAATCAAGAGATTGTTGTTCCATCACTGTGTCCTAACCCTTCTTCAAAGAAGGAACGACTTTTGCATAATTTGGACGTAGTCCGTGCCCTGAAGTTCTATTTGCAGGCAACTAAAGATTTTCGTCAAACTTCTTCCCTGTTTGTCGTTTACTCTGGACAGAGAAGAGGTCAAAAGGCTTCGGCTACCTATCTCTCTTTTTGGCTTCGTAGCATAATACGTTTAGCCTATGAGACTGCTGGACAGCAGCCTCCTGAAAGGATTACAGCTCATTCTACTAGAGCTGTGGCTTCCACCTGGGCCTTTAAAAATGAGGCCTCTGTTGAACAGATTTGCAAGGCTGCGACTTGGTCTTCGCTTCACACCTTTTCAAAATTTTACAAATTTGACACTTTTGCTTCTTCGGAGGCTATTTTTGGGAGAAAGGTAATTCAGGCAGTGGTTCCTTCTGTTTAATGTTCCTGCCTTGTCCCTCCCTTCATCCGTGTACTTTAGCTTTGGTATTGGTATTCCATAAGTAATGGATGACCCGTGGACTGACTACACTTAACAAGAGAAAACATAATTTATGCTTACCTGATAAATTAATTTCTCTTGTAGTGTAGTCAGTCCACGGCCCGCCCTGTCTTTAAGGCAGACCTAAATTTTAATTAAACTCCAGTCACCACTGCACCCTATGGTTTCTCCTTTCTCGTCTGCTTTGGTCGAATGACTGAATATGACATGTGAGGGGAGGAGCTATATAGCAGCTCTGCTGGGTGATCCTCTTGCAGCTTCCTGTTAGGAAGAGATATATTCCATAAGTAATGGATGACCCGTGGACTGACTACACTACAAGAGAAATAAATTTATCAGGTAAGCATAAATTATGTTTTTTCAAGTCATTGTGCCAACCTATGTAAAAAATTACAGCAGTGGAACTCACTGCCATTATCACTCATGGGACGAATCAGTCTCGTCAAAATGGTCACGCTCCCGAGGCTGCTCTACCCCATGCTGATGCTGCCTTTCCTACTGAACAAGAGAGATCTGAACTCCTTGAATGAGGCAGTCAAAAAATTTGTGTGGAAAGAGGGGAAACCTCGCATAGCTGCACACCTGCAGCAAACGTACAACTCTGGGGGCTTAGGCCTGCCAAATTTCAGAATGTATAACTGGGCAGCTCTGATCAGGGTGGTCCTTGACTGGCAGCTGGGTACTTCCCACTTCTGTGATAGTGAATTAGAAAATGCTGCACTGAAACCTATAGACCTAACATACCTGCCTCATCTAAAGGCAGTTGACACACCCCCACACATTAAATCCTCTATAAAGGACCTCTGGCAGCCTGGCGTATGGCTCATAGATACTTTGGGTCCCGATCCCCCTCCGCCAAACTATTGCCCATATAGTGGGCAATCTTGACTTCCCAGCGGGCACAGATACCCTGCCCTTCCGTCAGTGGAGGGATAGGGGAATAAAGACGATTGGAGATCTATTGAACCCCCTGACGCACTCGGTTAAGACCTTTGCGGACTTGAGAACAAGTTATGATATCCCCAACACGCAATTCTATGCTTATCTCCAAATACGCCATTATATTGACGATCTTAAACAAAAAGACCCACACTTCTGGAACACCCCAGTCTTTGCTATTACACAAACTTTATTTAAATTGGGGAATTTCTCAATGCCCAGTATATATAAGATATTGATGCATAAGTCAATGATTGCCTGCCAGAGCATCATTTTGGATAAGTGGAAGGCAAGGGGAGTGAATGACGTTGCCAGCATAGACATCCAGAAAAGCCTGGAGCTAACTAGGAGGGCAACACTCAGCATGCCCCTACGGGAATCGCAAGTCAGAATGTTACATTTCGATTACATCACTCCAAATAGGATCTCCAAATGGAACCCACACCTGCCAAACAGATGTGGCAAGTGTGGAGCCGCGGCTCCAGATGTCCCACACTATTTTTATTTCTGCCCTCTGGTGAGACAGTTTTGGGCCAGATTGCAATACTGGCTTAAAAGCCTATTAGGTATCTCAGAGGATCTACAACTAGATCAGATATGCTTCTTTTGATGGCATGATGCTCCTCACAAATACCACCCACTGCTGACATTGATGACGCTGCTTGCCAGACACTGCATACTATGCTTATGGACAGTTAGAAAGCCACCAACTATGGGGCAATTTAAACGCAAACTATTTAAACATTTATTCATAGAGCAGTTTGACGTCAGGTTGGACACAGACCATAGACTAAGACCTTTTTTTAACAAAATGGGGACCTTTTTTGAAAAGTCAGACTCCCACAATACAAAGACAGATACTCGGCCCATTCTCCCAGACGGAAACTCTCCTAGAGGCATCCCTAAGAGGAGAATGGACAGCACTATATGATAAAGACGCGGCAGCAGTGGATGACAGACAGGGTGAGATCCTAATTTCACAAATATTATAGACCGGAAACCAAGACCTAAGCTATGGGACGGGTGGGGAGAGGGAGACCCTCGGAATTTTTTTTTTTTTTTCCCCATCCCTGGGGAGTCCTGCCAAACCCCAAGGTACACTTAGAACCACCCACGGGTGAGGTTACATGTTAAGGTAATCTGTTAAGTTATAAATGTTTAAAAATAAGAGAGTTGAGGGAGAAGAGAACGACAGAACTCTGGTAACTATCATCCTCTAACCTCTACACAGAAATAAGCTACAAGAAACTCACATGTAAAGCTATCTAACTAAGGACACCGCTGTCTATGTGATGCATTTGATATGTTATCTGTATATCTATAGGCAAATTGTAACTGTTTTTTGACCACCTTTTCTCTTTAATAAAAAGAATTTAAAAAAAAAACCTGTATTTAAATAAGGTTTTTATTGATAAGGAGACAGACCTAACAATACTTAATCAACAAATGCAAGTAGGTAGTGAGATTAAACAGATTTCCAAATGAGAATTGTAGCTTACTTTATATAAAAAAACAAAAAAAAAAAAACTACTAAACTTAATGGAGACAACCTCATGAGGCTATTTATATGCATTAAAATGCTTGGTTACACTAGACTAGATATAACTCTGTTGGTTATGTAAATCTGGGGAATGGGTAATAAAGAGATTATCTATCTCTTTAAACAATAAAATTCTGGAGTAGACTGTTCCTTTAACTTCTTAAATTCAGGAGTAAGCTTTGCAAACCGTGAAAGGCTAGGAGGCAAGGTTAAATTAAAAAAAATTTTTTTTTTTAGATGTGTAACCTATGCAGGGACATGGCAAACTTTATAATTTTATTACAAAAAAAATGCCATGTTGCTATGTGCCTGCATCATTTGCTGCATTAGTTGTCATTAAAAGTATGGCAAATGTCTGCAGGGATGTTTTTGTTTTGTTTACAAATAAAGGGAAAAGGCTTTCTATCATCTTAGACAATCTTAACCTAGTTTATGGCTTCTTTCTCTTGTTAAGTGTATCCAGTCCACGGATCATCCATTACTTATGGAATATATTCTCCTTCCCAACAGGAAGTTGCAAGAGTCCACCCACAGCAAAGCTGCTATATAGCTCCTCCCCTAACTGCCATATTCAGTCATTCTCTTGCAAGCCTCAACATAGATAGGTCGTGAGAGTCTGTGGTGATTTATACTTAGTTTATTCTTCAATCAAAAGTTTGTTATTTTTAAATGGCACCGGAGTGTGCTGTTTTTTCTCAGGCAGTATTTGGAAGAAGAATCTGCCTGCGTTTTTCTATGATCTTAGCAGACGTAACTGAGATCCATTTGCTGTTTTCACACATTCTGAGGAGTGAGGTACTTCAGAGGGGGAATGGCGTGCAGGTTTTCCTGCAGATAAGGTATGTGCAGTAAAATATTTTTCTAGGAATGGAATTGACTAAGAAAATACTGCTGATACCGAAGTAATGTAAGTAAAGCCTTAAATGCAGCGATAGCGACTAGTATCAGGCTTATTAATAGAGATACATACTCTTATATAAAAGTGTTTTAAAACGTTTGCTGGCATGTTCAATCGTTTTTTAACGTACATTGGTGATAACACACTAATGTTGGTATAGCCTTAAATGCAGTAAAAGCGACTGGTATCAGGCTTATTAATAGTGATACATACTCCTTGTAAAAATGTGTTTTAAAACGTTTGCTGGCATGTTTAATCGTTTTTTAACATGTTTGGTGATAAAACTTATTGGGGCCTAAGTTTTTTCCACATGGCTGGCTTAAATTTTGCATAGAAACAGTTAACTGAAGCTTCCCACTGTTGTAATATGAGTGGGAGGGGCCTAATTTAGCGCTTTTTTGCGCAGTTAAAATTATAAAATGAATTATCCAGATTCCCTCAGCAGTCCCATGAATACTACAGGACATTTCTAAAGAGCTAAAAAGACTTCCAAAATCGTTTTTAGGGAAGGTAATCCACAGCTCTGCTGTGGCAGTTTTGTTGTGTCTGTTTTTAAAAAACGTCTGTCGTTTTTTTATCTGTTTTTTGCATTAAGTGGTTATTCACCCATTTGCAAGTGGGTGCAATGCTCTGTTACCTTATTACATGTACTGTAAAAATCTTGTTTGTTTTACTGCCTTTTTTCACTGTTTTTCAAATTTTGACAATTTGTTTCTCTTAAAGGCACAGTAACGTTTTATATATTTGCTTTTTAACTTGATTTAAAGTGTTTTCCAAGCTTATTAGTCTCATTATTAGTCTGTTCTAACATGTCTGACATAGAGGAAGCTCTGTGTTCATTATGTTTTAAGGCCATGGTGGAACCCCATCTTAGAATGTGTACCAGATGTACTGATTTCATGTTAAACAATAAAGATCATTTTTTGTCTTTAAAAACATTATCACCAGAGGATTCTGTCGTGGGGGTAGTTATGCCGACAAACTCTCCCCACGTGTCAGACCTTTTGACTCCCGCCTTAGGGACTCCCGCTCAAATGGCGCCAAGTACATCAAGGGCACCCATAGCGTTTATTTTACCAGGGGATTCTGTCGAGGGGAAAGTTATGCCGATTAACTCTTCCCACGTGTCAGACCCTTCGACTCCCGCTTCAGGGACTCGCGCTCAAATGGCGCCAAGTACATCAAGGGCGTCAATAGCGTTTATTTTACAAGACATGGCAAAGGTGGTGAATAATACTCTGGCAGCAGTATTAGTCAGACTACCTGAAATTAAAGGAAAGCAGATAGCTCTGGGGGTAGATACAGAGCATACAAACGCTTTAAGAACCATGTATGATACTACCTCACAATATGCTTAATCTGTGGGTGATTTTTTTTTTGACTCAGGGAAGATGATTTAACCTGATTCTGATATTTCTACATTTAAAATTTATGCTTGAGAACCTCCACTTGTTGCTCAGGGAGGCTTTGGCTGCTCTGAATGAATGTGTACAATCGCAGGGCCAGAGAAATTGTGTAGACTGGATAAATAATATGCAGTGCCGGTGTGTACTGATGTTTTTCCAATACCTAAAGAGGTTTACTAAAAAAATTTTTTAATAAGGAATGGGATAGACCAGGTGTGCCGTTCTCTTCCCCTCCTTTTTTTTAGAAGAATGTTTTCTAATAGTTACCACCACGGGACTTCTGGCAGACAGTTCCTAAGGTGGAGAGAAGAGTTTCTACTATAGCTAAGCGTACCACTACCTCTGGCGAGGACAGTTGTGCTTTTTAGATCCAATGGATAAAAAATGTTTATTCAACAGGGTTTTATCCTGCAGCCCCTTGCATACATTACTTCTGTCACTGCTGCTGCGGCGTTCTGGGTTGAGTCTCTTGATGAGGCTTTACAGTTAGCGACTCCATTGGATGAATATATTTGACAAGCTTATGCTAGCCAATTCCTTTGTTTTCTGATGCCTTTGTTCATTTGACTAGACTAACGGCTAAGAATTCTGTTTTTTACTATACTGGCGCGCAGAGCGCTATGGCTTATATCATGGTCAGCTGTCGTGACTTTAATAAGCTACTTAACTTCCCTTCAAGGGGCAGACCCTATTCGGGCCTGGTTTGAAGGAGATTATTGCTTATATCACTGGAGGAAAAGGTCATGCCCTTCCTCAGGATAGGAATCAAGGGCCAAAAAAGGTCTAATTTTCGTGCGTTTTAAAACTTCAGGGCAGGTGTGGCATCCACTTCCTCTAAGGCAAAACAAGAGGGAATTTTTGCTCAGTCCAAGGCGGTCTGGAGACAATTGGACCTGGAACAAAGATAAGGAGGCCAAGGAGCCTGCTGCTGCCTCTAAGGCAGCATGAAGGAACGGACCCCTATCCGGTAATGGATCCTATAGGGGGCAGACTTTTATTCTTCGCCCGGGCGTGGGCAAGAGATGCCCAGGATCCCTAGGCATTGGAATTTATATCCCAGAGATATCTTCTGGATTTCAAAGATTCCCCCCCAAAAAAAAGGGGAGATTTCGCCTTTCACAATTATCTGCAAACTAGATAAAGGAGGCATTCTTACATTGTGTACGAGATCCATCCAGTTCCAAGAGAGGAACAGGGACAGAGTTTTTACTCAAATCTGTTTGTGGTTCCCAAGGTGAGGGAACCTTCAGACCTATTTTGGATGCTTATCCTCACATTGTGATGCATAAAGATCACCTTCGTTTTTCAGGTTTGCCTTTCTAGACAGGCAATACCAGTTTGTAGCTCTTTCCTTTGGGATATATACAGCCCCAAGAATCTTTATGGAGGTTCTGGGGTCGCTTTGGCGGTCCTTAGGCCGCGGGGCATAGAAGTGGCCCCTTAGTTAGACGACATCCTGATACAGGCGTCAAACATCCAAATTGCCAAGTCTCATACGGACGTGGTACTGGCATTTCTGAGATCACATGGGTGGAAAGTGAACAAGGAAAGAGTTCTCTATACCCAATCTCAAGGGTTTCCCTCCTAGGGACTCTGATAGATTCTGTAGAAATGAAAATTTACCTGACGGAGTCCAGGTTGTCAAAGTTTCTAAATTTCTGCCGTGTTTTTCATCCCATCCGCGCCCTTCGGTGGCTCAGTACATGAATGAAATCGGCTTAATAGGTAGCGGCAAGGGACATAGTACCGTTTGCACGTCTACATTTCAGACCGCTGCAACTATGCATGCTCAGTCAGAGGAACGGGGATTACACAGATTTGTCCCCCTGTTGATTCTGGACCAAGAGACCAGAGATTCTCTTCTCTGGTGACTATGTCGGGTCCATCTGTCCAAGGGTATGACCTTCCGCAGGTCAGATGGGACAATTGTTACAATGGATGCCAGCCTTTTAGGTTGGAATGCAGTCTGGAACTCCCTGAAGGCTCAGGGATAGTGGACTTAGGAGGAGACCCTCCTAATAACTATTCTGGGAGTGATATTCCATGCTCTTCAGACTTGGCCTCAGTTAGCAACTCTGAGGTACATCATACTCAGTCGGACAATATACACGACTGTGGCTTACATCAGCCATCAAGGGGGAACAGAAGTTCCCTAGTGATGTTAGAAGTCTTACAATAATTCACTGGACAGAGACTCACTCTTGTCTATCAGCTATCCATATCCCAGGTGTTGAGAACTGGGAGGTGGATTTTCTAAGTCGTCAGACTTTTCTTCCGGGGGAGTGGGATTTCCTCCGGAGGTCAAGACCAAGCAGGAGAGGGCTTTGGTGTTTTTGACAGGGCCTGCGTAGCCACGCAGGACCTGGTATGCAGATCTGGTGGACATGTCATCCTTTCCATCACGGTCTCTGCTTCTGAGACAGGTCCCTCTACCTCAGGGTCCTTTCAACCATCTAAATAGAATCAATCTGAGATGGACTGCCTGGAGACTGAACGCTTGATGTTATCAAAGCATGGCTTCTCCGAGTTAGTCATTGATACCTTAAATACAGACATGAAAGCCTGTCTCTAGGAAAATTGAACATAGATATGGTGTAAATATCTGATTGTTATGAATCCAAGGGTTACTCATGGAGTAAAGCCTGGATTCCCAGGATATTATTTTTTCTCCAAGATGTTTTTGAGAAAAGGGTTGTCAGCTAATTCCTTAAAAGGGACAGATTTTTACTCTATTTTTTTGCACCAGCGTCTGGCAGGTATTCTAGACGTTCAGGCATTTGGTCAGGCTTTGGTTAGATCCAAGCCTGTGTTTAAAACTGTTGCTCCACCATGGAGCTTAAACCTGGTTCTTAAGGCTCTTCAAGAAGTTCCGTTTGAACCTTTTTTGTTCCATAGATATCAATCTCTTTCTTGGAAAGTTCCTTTTGGGTAGCTATTTCCTCGACTCGTAGAGTCTCCAAGTTATCTGTGTTACAATGTGATTCTCCTTATCTGGTCCTTCGTACGGATAAGGTAGTCCTGCGTACCAACCTGGGTTTTTTCCTAAGGTGGTATCTAACAAGAACATCACTCAAGAGATAGTTGTTCCATGCTTGTATCCTAATCCTTCCTCAAAGAAGGAACGTCTATTACACAATATTGGACGTGGTTTGTGCTTTAAAGTTTTACTCACAAGTTACTACAGTTTTCATCAAACGTTCACCTTGTTTGTTGTCTATTCTGGACAGAGGAGAGGTCAAAAGACTTCAGCAGCCTCTCTGTCTTTTTGGTTAAAAAGCATAATTCGTTTAGCTTATGAGACTGCTGGACAGCAGCCTCCTGAAGGGATTGCAGCTCATTCTACTAGAGCTGTGGTTTTCACTTGGGCCTTTTTTAAACGTGGCTTCTGTTGAACAGATTTACAAGACGGAGTCTTGGTCTGCGCTTCATACTTTTTCAAATTTAACAAATTTGATACCTTGCTTCTTGGGAGGCTATTTTTGGGAGAAAGGGTTTTTTTACAGGCAGTGGTAACTTCTGTTTAAGTACCTGCCTTGTCCCTCCCATCATCCGTGTACTTTAGCTTTGGTATTGGTATTCCATAAGTAATGGATGATCCGTGGACTGGATACACTTAACAAGAGAAAACATAATTTATGCTTACCTGATAAATTTATTTCTCTTGTAGTGTATCCAGTCCACGGCCCGCCCTGTCACTTTAAGGCAGGTAATTTTTTCATTTGAACTACAGTCACCACTGCACCCTATGGTTTTTCCTTTCTCTGCATGTTTTCGGTCGAATGACTGAATATGGCAGTTAGGGGAGGAGCTATATAGCAGCTTTGCTGTGGGTGGACTCTTGCAACTTCCTGTTGGGAAGGAGAATATATTCCATAAGTAATGGATGATCCGTGGACTGGATACACTACAAGAGAAATAAATTTATCAGGTAAGCATAAATTATGTTTTTATTAATATACACCAGTAATTCTCACCAAAGGTGTCATCTGCTTAGGTAATTTAAAATAATAATGTAAATTAGGGCTGTGCAATGTTCCTAATAATTTGTGTACTATTACAACTGGTATCTTTTTTTTTTTTTTTTGTTAAGTTCAGTTATTGGGGTATGATAAAACATAATTTATGCTTACCTGATAAATTCCTTTCTTCTGTAGTGTGATCAGTCCACGGGTCATCATTACTTCTGGGATATTAACTGCTCCCCTACAGGAAGTGCAAGAGGATTCACCCAGCAGAGCTGCATATAGCTCCTCCCCTCTACGTCACTCCCAGTCATTCGACCAAGGACCAACGAGAAAGGAAAAGCCAAGGGTGAAGTGGTGACTGGAGTATAAATTAAAAAATATTTACCTGCCTTAAAAACAGGGCGGGCCGTGGACTGATCACACTACAGAAGAAAGGAATTTATCAGGTAAGCATAAATTATGTTTTCTTCTGTTAAGTGTGATCAGTCCACGGGTCATCATTACTTCTGGGATACCAATACCAAAGCAAAAGTACACGGATGACGGGAGGGATAGGCAGACTCTTTATACAGAAGGAACCACTGCCTGAAGAACCTTTCTCCCAAAAATAGCCTCCGATGAAGCAAAGGTGTCAAATTTGTAAAATTTGGAAAAAGTATGAAGCGAAGACCAAGTTGCAGCCTTGCAAATCTGTTCAACAGAGGCCTCATTCTTGAAGGCCCAAGTGGAAGCCACAGCTCTAGTAGAATGAGCTGTAATTCTTTCAGGGGGCTGCTGTCCAGCAGTCTCATAAGCTAAACGAATTATGCTACGAAGCCAAAAAGAAAGAGAGGTAGCGGAAGCTTTTTGACCTCTCCTCTGCCCAGAGTAAATGACAAACAGAGAAGACGTTTGTCGGAATTCCTTAGTTGCCTGCAAGTAAAATTTTAGAGCCCGGACTACATCCAGGTTGTGCAGTAGACGTTCCTTCTTTGAAGAAGGATTTGGGCATAAAGAAGGAACAACAATCTCTTGATTGATATTCCTGTTAGTAACTACCTTAGGTAAGAACCCAGGTTTAGTACGCAGGACTACCTTATCCGAATGAAAAATCAAATAAGGAGAATCACAATGTAAGGCTGATAATTCAGAGACTCTTCGAGCCGAGGAAATAGCCATTAAAAATAGAACTTTCCAAGATAACAACTTTATATCAATGGAATGAAGGGGTTCAAACGGAACGCCCTGTAAAACATTAAGAACAAGGTTTAAACTCCATGGTGGAGCAACAGTTTTAAACACAGGCTTAATCCTGGCCAAAGCCTGACAAAAAGCCTGGACGTCAGGAACTTCTGACAGACGTTTGTGTAACAGAATGGACAGAGCTGAGATCTGTCCCTTTAATGAACTAGCAGATAAACCCTTTTCTAAACCTTCTTGTAGAAAAGACAATATCCTAGGAATCCTAACCTTACTCCAAGAGTAACCTTTGGATTCACACCAATGTAGGTATTTACGCCATATCTTATGGTAAATCTTTCTGGTAACAGGTTTCCTAGCCTGTATTAAGGTACTAATAACTGACTCAGAAAACCCACGTCTTGATAAAATCAAGCGTTCAATTTCCAAGCAGTCAGCTTCAGAGAAGTTAGATTTTGATGTTTGAAGGGACCCTGTATCAGAAGGTCCTGTTTCAGAGGTAGAGACCAAGGCGGACAGGATGACATGTCCACCAGGTCTGCATACCAAGTCCTGCGTGGCCACGCAGGTGCTATTAGAATCACTGATGCTCTCTCTTGTTTGATTCTGGCTATCAATCGAGGAAGCAACGGGAAGGGTGGAAACACGTAAGCCATCCTGAAGTCCCAAGGTGCTGTCAGAGCATCTATCAGGACTGCTCCTGGATCTGGACCCGTAACGAGGAAGCTTGGCGTTCTGTCGAGACGCCATGAGATCTATCTCTGGTTTGCCCCAACGTCGAAGTATTTGGGCAAAGACCTCCGGATGAAGTTCCCACTCCCCCGGATGAAAAGTCTGACGACTTAAGAAATCCGCCTCCCAGTTCTCCACTCCCGGGATGTGGATTGCTGACAGGTGGCAAGAGTGAGACTCTGCCCAGCGAATTATCTTTGATACTTCCATCATAGCTAGGGAGCTTCTTGTCCCTCCCTGATGGTTGATGTAAGCTACAGTCGTGATGTTGTCCGACTGAAACCTGATGAACCCCCGAGTTGTCAACTGGGGCCAAGCCAGGAGGGCATTGAGAACTGCTCTCAATTCCAGAATGTTTATTGGCAGGAGACTCTCCTCCTGACTCCATAGTCCCTGAGCCTTCAGGGAATTCCAGACGGCACCCCAACCTAGAAGGCTGGCGTCTGTTGTTACAATTGTCCAGTCTGGTCTGCTGAATGGCATCCCCCTGGACAGGTGTGGCCGAGAAAGCCACCATAGAAGAGAATTTCTGGTCTCTTGATCCAGATTCAGAGAAGGGGATAAGTCTGAGTAATCCCCATTCCACTGACCTAGCATGCACAGTTGCAGTGGTCTGAGGTGTAAGCGTGCAAAGGGTACTATGTCCATTGCCGCTACCATTAAGCCGATTACCTCCATACATTGAGCCACTGACGGGTGTTGAATGGAATGAAGAGTGCGGCAAGCACTTTGAAGTCTTGTTAGCCTGTCCTCTGTCAGGTAAATCTTCATTTCTACAGAATCTATAAGAGTCCCCAGGAAGGGAACTCTTGTGAGTGGAACGAGTGAACTTTTCTTTTCGTTCACCTTCCATCCATGTGACCTTAGAAATGCCAGCACTAACTCTGTATGAGATTTGGCAGTTTGAAAGCTTGAAGCTTGTATCAGAATGTCGTCTAGGTATGGAGCTACCGAGATTCCCCGCGGTCTTAGTACCGCCAGAAGAGCACCCAGAACCTTTGTGAAGATTCTTGGCGCTGTAGCCAATCCGAATGGAAGAGCCACAAACTGGTAATGCCTGTCTAGGAAGGCAAACCTTAGGTACCGGTAATGATCTTTGTGAATCGGTATGTGCAGGTAAGCATCTTTTAAATCTACAGTGGTCATGTACTGACCCTCTTGGATCATAGGTAAAATTGTCCGAATAGTCTCCATCTTGAACGATGGAACTCTTAGGAATTTGTTTAGGATCTTTAAGTCCAGGATTGGTCTGAAAGTTCCCTCTTTTTTGGGAACCACAAACAGATTTGAGTAAAACCCCTGTCCCTGTTCCGATCGTGGAACTGGATGGATTACTCCCATTAACAAGAGCTCTTGTACGCAGCGTAGAAAAGCCTCTTTCTTTGTCTGGATTGTTGACAATCTTGACAGATGAAATCTCTCTCTTGGAGGAGAGTATTTGAAGTCCAGAAGGTATCCCTGAGATATTATCTCTAGCGCCCAGGGATCCTGAACATCTCTTGCCCAAGCCTGGGCGAAGAGAGAAAGTCTGCCCCCCACTAGATCCGATCCCGGATTGGGGGCCCTCAATTCATGCTGTTTTGGGGGCAGCAGCAGGTTTCCTAGTCTGCTTGCCCTTGTTCCAGGACTGGTTAGGTTTCCAGCCTTGTCTGTAGCGAGCAACAGCTCCTTCCTGTTTTGGTGCAGAGGAAGTTGATGCTGCTCCTGCTTTGAAATTACGAAAGGAACGAAAACTAGACTGTCTAGTCTTGGCTTTGGCTTTGTCCTGAGGCAGGGCATGGCCTTTACCTCCTGTAATGTCAGCGATAATCTCTTTCAACCCGGGCCCGAATAAGGTCTGCCCTTTGAAAGGTATATTAAGCAATTTAGACTTAGAAGTAACATCAGCTGACCAGGATTTTAGCCACAGCGCCCTGCGTGCCTGAATGGCGAATCCTGAATTCTTCGCCGTAAGTTTAGTAAGATGTACTACGGCCTCCGAAATGAATGAATTAGCTAGTTTAAGGACTCTAAGCCTGTCCGTAATGTCGTCCAGAGTAGCTGAACCAATGTTCTCTTCCAGAGACTCAATCCAGAATGCCGCTGCAGCCGTGATCGGCGCAATGCATGCAAGGGGTTGCAATATAAAACCTTGTTGAACAAACATTTTCTTAAGGTAACTTTTTATCCATTGGATCTGAAAAAGCACAGCTATCCTCCACCGGGATAGTGGTACGCTTAGCTAAAGTAGAAACTGCTCCCTCCACCTTAGGGACCGTTTGCCATAAGTCCCTTGTGGTGGCGTCTATTGGAAACATTTTTCTAAATATCGGAGGGGGTGAGAACGGCACACCGGGTCTATCCCACTCCTTAGTAACAATTTCAGTAAGTCTCTTAGGTATAGGAAAAACCTCAGTACTCGTCGGTACCGCAAAATATTTATCCAACCTACACATTTTCTCTGGTATTGCAACTGTGTTACAATCATTCAGAGCCGCTAACACCTCCCCTAGTAATACACGGAGGTTTTCCAGTTTAAATTTAAAATTTGAAATATCTGAATCCAGTCTGTTTGGATCAGAACCGTCACCCACAGAATGAAGTTCTCCGTCCTCATGTTCTGCCACCTGTGACGCAGTGTCTGACATGGCCCTAATATTATCAGCGCACTCTGTTCTCACCCCAGAGTGATCACGCTTACCTCTTAGTTCTGGTAATTTAGCCAAAACTTCAGTCATAACAGTAGCCATATCCTGTAATGTGATTTGTAATGGCCGCCCAGCTGTACTCGGCGCTACAATATCACGCACCTCCCTCTGAGCGGGAGATGTAGGTACTGACACGTGAGGCGAGTTAGTCGGCATAACTCTCCCCTCGTTGTTTGGTGAAATTTGTTCAATTTGTACAGATTGATTTTTATTTAAAGTAGCATCAATACAGTTAGTACATAAATTTCTATTGGGCTCCACTTTGGCATTGCAACAAATGACACAGGTATCATCTTCTGAATCAGACATGTTTAACACACTAGCAAATAAACTTGCAACTTGGAAATACAATTCAAATAGAATAATATTAAAACGTACTGTGCCTTTAAGAAGCACAGAAGATCTATGACAGTTAAAAATTAATAAATTGAAACAGTTATAGCCTCAATCCTTGTAAACAACACAACTTTAGCAAAGGTTTAATCCCATTAGCAAAGATAACAATTTCTGAAAGCAGGAAACAAATTACAGAATAAAAGTTTTTATCTCAGTCAAACTATAATTCTCACAGCTCTGCTGAGAGAAATTACCTCCCTCAAAATAAGTTTTGAAGACCCCTGAGCTCTGTAGAGATGAACCGGATCATGCAGGGAATACAATGAGTTGCTGACTGAAATATTTGATGCATAGTAAAAGCGCCCCTCCCCCACACACACAGCAGTGAGGGAGAACAGAAACTGACAGAAAAAACAGATTTAAGCAACTGCCAAGTGGAAAAATAGTGCCCAAACATTTATTCACTCAGTACCTCAGTAAATGAAAACGATTTTACATTCCAGCAAAAACGTTAAACATAATCTCTAGTTATTAAACAGCTTTATGTCTTTCTTACAGTGTAATTCTAGTGCAGTACCATTCTCCCAGAATACTGAAGTGTAAAGTATACATACATGACATTATATCGGTATGGCAGGATTTTCTCATCAATTCCATTGTCAGAAAATAAAAACTGCTACATACCTCTATGCAGATTCATCTGCCCGCTGTCCCCTGATCTGAAGTTTACCTCACTCCTCAGATGGCCGAGAACAGCAATATGATCTTAACTACTCCGGCTAAAATCATAGCAAAACTCTGGTAGATTCTTCCTCAAACTCTGCCAGAGAGGTAATAACACACTCCGGTGCTATTTTAAAATAACAAACTTTTGATTGAAGATATAAAACTAAGTATAATCACCATAGTCCTCTCACACGACCTATCTAGTTGCTGGGTGCAAGAGAATGACTGGGAGTGACGTAGAGGGGAGGAGCTATATGCAGCTCTGCTGGGTGAATCCTCTTGCACTTCCTGTAGGGGAGCAGTTAATATCCCAGAAGTAATGATGACCCGTGGACTGATCACACTTAACAGAAGAAACATATATAAATATTTCACTAAATTTTAAAAATGTTCGAAAGCAAGACTGGACTGAAAGCCACTTTGATGTATAAGTAATACAAAAGGACAAGTGTTAAACACACTGGTCACTAAAAACACAAGTTAGATCACATTTTCAAAATGCTCATTTAAAACATTTGTAGCCTTTTTAAATCACTGATCTAACAGCAAAAACCCTACACACGGTAACAATATCATCTAAACTCAACATAAACCTATTTGATAAGAGCCTCACCCTTCCAGGGACACTGTTTATTTGAAGTGAGGGTTGTATAAATCAAGCCTGGCAGACTTGTAGGAAGTAAACACTCTGACACTCCCTCCCGCATAACGCGCAGAGCAGCCCTCCTCCACAGCTTCTAAACAAAGCAAATGTTAATCCCATGGCTTCCAAAATAGCTGTAGTGTATTGCACAGAAATACATTGCAGCGACCTTTGTTAGCCATGGGTGTTAAAAGGCAAGTAGTGCAGTCACTACTATTGGATCAGATATGTACTGTGAGGGCACGAGGTGAGGAGGAAGCTAATTGCAGTTGTTACAAAGTTATTTCATAGACCACAAAGTGGAATGCAACATACTATTTCTGAGTGTGAATCATCAGCAAGTTAAAGTGAAGGTAAAGTTAGCATGTTTAGATGATTGCAAATGTAAGTAGCCTAAAAATTAAGGGTAGTTTAATTCATCAATTTTGTTACTTCTGAATATTTACCAATTTATCAGCCGTTTTACACTGGAAACTAATCGTTCTGTAATCTGCCCGTTTTTTTTTTTTTTTTTTTTTGGGAGCTAGGTCACGTTCTTCGAGTAGCCAATCCTATGTCTGGCCGTTAGGCGGCCGTCATTTGACGTCACTTAATTTGTATTCATTGTGCGCATGCGTTAGCTACACTTCCTGTAGCTTGTAAGCCGTGCTCGTTCAAGATTATCGCATGCGCAAATTGTCCTCAATCAAGCAACTCGCCTGGACGCAGTGTGTTTACAAACATGGATGCAACGGGGATTGACGCATGCGCTTTAGATCGTCATTGTTTTTAGTCGCGCAGGCGCAATTAGATGTTACGGCGTGATGTGCGCATGCGCAAGCTTTCAGAGAATCGCGAACGCGCATTTACAATACGTATAGAGCGGGTGGGAACGCTCTATACGTAATACTCAAAGAAACCAGGAACTAACTGGAGGGGGGAGCTATAAGCGGCCGAACAAGAAGAGAAAAAGTATTTATTTTTTATTCATATATATATACAAATATGTGATAAAAATTTAGCGATCTTGCCATATATTAAGTAATTAACATAATACTGCTTTCAATTGCGGAAAACTTTACCTTCACTTTAAGTGCTGATTTTAATATTGAAATACATGCATATATGTAGGATCTTTCTTACTTACATTTTTTTTACACAGCTGAACTTTGTGTGCTGTTTCACTTTGATAACAGAAAACGCTGGAAAACTTCAAAGTGAAGCAGCACACAAAGTTCAGCTGTGTAAAAAAAAAATGTAAGTAAGAAAGATCATACAAATATTTATTTATTTCTAAACATACCCCCCCAGCTCAGATGAACTAACAATCGGGCACTCAACTCCAGCTCACAGAGGCAGACAGTACTAAAGCAGAGACCAAGCTGAGCCTCCCATAGTAACAGCTGAGGCGTTAGCACGCAGCCGTTTCAGCGCGTGTCTATGAAAAAAAAAACTTTAGCCCTGCTGCTGTCTACTTGCCCGCAGCAGGACTACATGTAATAAGAAACCACATGTCCGGCACACAAAACTGCATGTCCCGGGCATTGGGCTATAGGAATTCCACATCCCTGGTATATATGACAATATGGTCAGCTTAAATTGTATAATAACACATAATAGATCAGTGGACAATAGGTGTTGATCCTGGTTCCAAAACCGAACTGATGGAATAGACTGGGAACTTCAGTGTCCCAGCTCACTGGCCCAACGTGAGTACCGGTATCCCAGGTGTCCTCAATGGGTGAAAAAAGCTCAGAGACTCAAATAAAATTGGAGTATCACAATTTAGTATAAAACATAAAAACAGATGTCAAAAATATGGCTCTGATATTTAAAAACACAAAACGCGTTTCTCAGATCTGTCTGTTTCATCAGGCTTCTGTTAACTAAATGAGAGTTCTGGCTTATAAACAACAAATGACCAATCCCTAATCTTCAGAAAGACACATGCCCCCTCAGGTGTGTGTGAACATATTGATCCAATTAGTAATTAACTCATTGTAAACAACAGGCATACATATGTCAAAGTATTTCATACACAAATCTCTAATATTATTATGATTGCACATTATGATGTTTTAATAAGTATTTTTTGTATGAAATACTTTTTTCCCTATTGATGTTAGAATTCACAACTTTAGGCAAAAATTTAAATGAAGTCCACAAAACGGCTTTATCTTGATGGAAAATCAGATAAGGAGACTCACAGGAGAGAGCAGACAATTCTGAAACTCTTCTAGCAGAAGAGATAGCCAAAAGAAATAATACTTTCCAAAAAAGCAATTTAATGTCCAGAGAATGCATAGTCTCAAAAGGAGGAGCCAGTAAAGTCTTCAAAACCAAATTGAGACTCCAAGGAGGAGAAATTGATTTAATAACAGGTTTGATACAAATCAAAGCCTGAACAAAACAGTGCATATCAGGAAGTTTAGCAATCTTTCTATGAAATAAAAAGTAAAGAGCAGAAATTTGTCCTTTCAAAGTATTTGCAGACAAACCCTTATCCAAACCATCCTGAAGAAACTTTAAAATCCTAGGAATTCTAAAAGAATGCCAAGAATAATTGAGTTAAGCACCATGAAATATAGGTTTTCTAAACCCGATAATACATTTTCCTTGAAACACTTACAAGCCTGTATCATAGTGCTAATCACAGAGTCAGAAAAACCTCTATTACTAAGCACTAAGCGTTCAATTTCCATGCCCTCAAATTTAGAATTTTGAGATCCTGATGGAAAAGCGGCCCCTGAGATAGAAGGTCTGGTCTTTAAGGAAGAGTGGCCAAGGCTGGCAACTGAACATCCTGGTAAGGTCCGCATACCAAAACCTGGGAGGCCAAGCTGGTGCTATCAAACACATAAGATCATTCCATTATGATCTTGGAGGTCACCCTTGGAAGAAGAACCAGAGGCGGAAAAATGTAAGCAGGTTGGTAAAACCAAGGAACTGCTAGTGCATCCACCATTTCTGCGTGAGGATCCTTGGACCTGGAAAGGTATCTTGGAAGCTTCTTGTTCAGACGCGAGGCCATCAGATCTGTTTCTGGACAACCCCACATCTGTACCAATTAAAAAAAACACATCTGAATGGAGAGACCACTCTTCCGGATGTAAAGTCTGACGACTGAGATAACCCGCTTCCCAATTGTCTACTCCTGGGATATGAATTGCAGAAATTTGACAAGAGTTGGATTCCGGCCAAAAAAGGGATACTTTTCATTGCTGAAGGACTGCGAGTCCCCCCTTGATGATTGACACATGCCACTGTAGTGACATTGTCTGTTAGAAATCGAATATAAAGTTCTCTCTTCAATAGAGGCCAAGCCTGAAGAGCTCTGAAAATTGCATAGAGTTCGAAAATATTGATCGGTAACCTCGCCTCCTGAGTTTCCCAAACCCCTTGTACTGTCAGAGACCCCCAGACAGCTCACCAACCCAAAAGACTTGCATCTGTTGTGATCACAATCCAGGAAGGAGGAACAATGATGGCCCCTTGGAACAATAATGTGATGGTTTAACCACCAAGTCAGTGAGTTGAATGTTGGGATTTAAGTATATCAACTATATCTGAGCATAATCCCTGCACCATTGGTGCAACATGCAAAGCTGTAGAGGTCTCGTATGAAAACGAGCAAAGGGGATAGTGTCTGATGCTGCAGTCATGAGACCTAAAACTTCCATGCACATAGCCACTGAAGGTTTTGACAAGCTAAAACTAACTTCATTCGTCTTTTGTCTGTCAAAGAAAAAGTCATGGACACTATCTGGAAACCTAAAAAGGTGAGGAATCGAGAAACTCTCTTGTAAATTGATCCTCCAACCATGTTTTTGAAGAAACAACACAAGTTGTTTCGTGTGAGGTTCTGATAAATGAAAAGATTGAGCTAGTACCAAGATATGGTCCAAATAAGGAAACCTCACAATACCCTGCTCTCTGATTAGATAGAAGGGCACTGAGAATCTTTCAAAAGATTCTCTGAGGTGTCGCTAGGCCAAACGGAAGAGCGACAAATTGGTAATGCTTGTCTAGAAAGGAGAATGTCAGAAACAGATGGTCTGGATGAATCAGAATGTGAAGATGTGTCCTGTAAGTCTATTGTGGACATGAAATGACCTTGCTGAACAAAAGGCTGAATAGTCCTTATAGTCACCATCTTGAAAGTTGGGACTCTTACAAAACGATTTAAAGTTTTCAGATCCAGAATTGGTCTGAATTTTCCTTCTTTGGGACAATGAACAGATTAGAATTAAGACCCAAACCCTTTTCCTGTTGAGGAACTGGAACAATCACCCCTGAAAGCTCTAGATCGCAAGCACACTTAAGAAAAGCCTGAGCCTTCACAGGGTTTGTTTGAACATGGGAAAGAGAGAATCTTCCCATGGAAGATATTATTCTGAAACCTATTCGATACCCCTGAGAAACAATATCCTGAATCCACTGATTTTTGGACGGAATCTGCCCAAATGTCTTGAAACAATTTCAATCTGCCCTCTACCAGTTGAACTGGCTTGAGGGCCGTACCTTCATGCAGTCTTATGAGCTGTATTTGGTTTCTTATAAGGCTTGGATTTATTCTGATTCGTGGATGGTCTCCAATTTGCCCTTAGGTTTCTTATCTTGGGGCATAAAAACTCCCTTACCCCCAGTGATAGCAGAGATAATAGAATCCAATTGAGAACCAAATAAATTTATTACTGTAAAAAGATAGTAATCTAGATTTAGATACCATATCAGCATTCCATGATTTAAGCCATAAAGCTCTTCTAGATAAAATAGCTAACGACATAGATTTGATATTAATCTTAATATCAAATATAGCATCACAAATGAAATGATTAGCATGTTGAAGTTAAGAACAATGCTAGACAAATCAGGATCTGATAACTTCTCTGCTAGACTGTCCAACCAAAAAGTTGAAGCAGCAGCAACATCAGCCATAGAAATAGCAGAATATAGCCAGTATGTAAAAATAAAAATAATAAAAATAAAAAGCTCCAGCAGATTCCGCAGCACTGTCCATGGGTACAGAGATAAAAGTACAGTACAATATAAGACACCAGACAAAGTTTAACAAACAAATACAGGGGGAATTGAGGGCTATGTTCCCATGGGAACTTACAATCTAGATGGGTAGGAGGGTGAGAAACAGGAGGTGGGGAGTGCAAAGGGGAGGATGATGATAGTGTGGAGTTAGATGAGGGCAGCAATTAGGCAAGTGGAATTAATTTGTTACTGATTTGGAGATAGGATTCCATGAATAGAGAGGTCTTTAGGGAGAGTTTAAAGGAGGAAAGGTTAGGGGAGAGTCTGACAGCTCTATGAAGTGTGTTCCAGATGGTTGGTGCTGCACTAGAGAAGCCCTGTAGCCTAGCATGGGATGAGGTGATGGTAGAAGATGCAAGGAGCAGGTCATTGTTGGATCTTAGGGGCCGGGCTAGAGTATATTTGTAGATGAGTGAGGACAGGTGCGGGGGGGGGGGGGCTGCATTGATTAAGGGCTTTGTAGCTCAGGATGAGAATTTTGAATTTAATTCTGCTGTGGATGGGTAGCCAGTGAAGACTCGCAGAGAGGCGCAGCAGATACAGAGCGTCGAGAGAGGTGGATTAGCCTAGCAGAGGCATTTAGGATGGATTTTAAGAGGGGAGAGAGGGAGGCCAGTTAGTAGGTTATTACAGTAGTCAAGTCTGGAGATTACCAGGGAGTGGATTAGCTGTTTAGTAGTTTCAGCACAAATTTTGGAGATATTGCGTAGGTAGTTGCGACAGGAGGAAGAGAGCAATTGGATGTTGGGTATGAAGAACAGTTTGGAGTCAAGTGCAACTACTAGGCAGAGGACTTGTGGTTATGGGGGAAAGTGGTATCATCAACAGTGATTGAAAAGTTAGAAACCGGGGTAGAATTAGAGGGGGGGGGGTTAGAAGGAGCTTAGTCTTGGACATGTTGATTTTTAGGTGGTGAGAGACCATTGAAGAAGAAATGCCAGATAAGCAGACACTGATGTGAGAGAGGACAGAAGGAGAGAGTGAAGGGGTGGATAGATAGATCTGTGTATCATCAGCATAGAGGTGGTAGTTGAAGCCATAGCTACTGATAAGAGTGGATCCAGGAAAGGGCAATGTCAGAGAGCCCAAGGGAGCTGAGTCCTTAGGAGAAGGGGATGATCAACGGTGTCAAAGGCAGCAGACAGATCAAGTAAGATAAGTATTGAGTAGTGGCCTTTTTTTAGCAGAAAGATCATCATTCGTAACCTTGGTGAGGGCACTCTCAATTGATTGTTGGAAACGGAAGCCAGATTGCAAGGGGTCAAGCATTGAGTTGGAGGAGAAGAAGTGGGTTAAGCGATCGAAGACTAGTTTTTCAAGGACTTTTGAAGATAAGATTCAATCTTCCTATCTAAGGGATCTTTAAAAGAAGTACTATCTTCCATAGGAATAGTAGTACGTTTTGCAAGAGTAGAAGCCCGCTGCTGCTACCAAGACAGCATGAAGGGGCAGCCCCCGATCCGGGACCGGATCTAGTAGGGGGCAGACTTTCTCTCTTTGCTCAGGCTTGGGCAAGAGACGTTCAGGATTCCTGGGCTTTAGAAATCGTGACCCAGGGGTATCTGCTAGACTTCAAAGATTCTCCTCCAAGGGGGAGATTTCATCAGGCGTTCTTACACAGTGTAGAAGACCTATATACTATGGGTGTAATCTGCCCAGTTCCAACAGCAGAACAGGGGCAGGGGTTCTACTCCAATCTGTTTGTGGTTCCCAAGAAAGAGGGAAACTTCAGACCGATTTTTAGATCTCAAGATCCTAAACAAATTCCTCCTTCAAGATGGAGACCATTTGGACAATTTTACCAATGATCCAGGAGGGTCAATATATGACCACCGTGGATTTGAAGGATGCGTATTTTCACATTCCTATCCACAAAGATCATCACCAGTTCCTCAGGTTTGCCTTCCTGGACAAGCATTACCAGTTTGTGACTCTTCCTTTCGGGTTGGCCACAGCTCCCAGAATTTTCACAAAGGTGCTAGGGTCCCTTCTGGCGGTTCTAAGGCCGCTGGACATAGAAGTCACGCCCTATCTGGACAATATTTTGATTCAGGTGTCAACTTACCAACTAGCCGAATCTCACATGGACATAGTGTTGGCATTTCTAAGATCTCACGGGTGGAAGGAGAACATAAAAAAGAGTTCACTTATCCCTCTCACAAGAGTTCCATTCCTGGGAACTCTGATAGACTCTGTAGACATGAAAAATTTTCTGACGGAGGTCAGAAAATCAAGGATCTTAACCACCTGCCGAGCACTTCATTCCATTCCTCGGCCGTCAGTGGCTCAGTGTATGGAGGTAATTGGACTAATGGTAGCGGCAATGGACATAGTTCCGTTTGCTCGCTTACATCTCAGACCACTGCAACTAGGCATGCTCAGACAGTGGGATGGGGATTATGCAAATTTATCTCCTCAGATAAATCTGGATCAAGAGACCAGAGACTCTCTTCTTTGGTGGTTGTCACAGGATCATCTGTCCCAGGGAATGTGTTTCCGCAGGCCAGCATGGGTCATAGTGACGACGGACGCCAGCCTCTTGGACTGGGGTGCAGTCTGGAATTCCCTGAAGGCTCAGGGTGTGTGGACTCAGGAGGAGGCTTTCCTTCCAATAAATACTTTAGAACTGAGAGCGATATTAAACGCGCTTCGGGCGAGGCAGCTGGCTTTGGCCAAATTCATAATATTCCAGTCGGACAATATCACGACTGTAGCGTATATCAATCATCAAGGGGGAACAAAGAGTTCTCTAGCGATGATAGAGGTTTCCAAAATCATTTGATGGGCAGAGACTCACTCTTGCCATCTATCAGCAATCTATATCCCATGTCAGTATATTTATGAAAATCTTAGTAGTGCTCTCCAAATAATATATCGGCTTATGGCAGGGTTATAACACAATACAACTAATAATTATCCTTAGAATACAAACCCTTAACCAACATGCATCTACTAGAAACCATACAATTTAATATAAATATCTGAATTCTTTTATTTAGTTAATATCCATGAACACTTTGAAATATATTTGTAATAAAAGGAATGTGAAATAAATGATAAAGTTAAAACCAACTATTAAGATATGCTATCCTTCTTACAAAACCCAGAAAAATATACCTTCACAAATCAGCCTTATTTACAAATAGCCTTTTATTTAGTTAACACAATGGGACTAAAACCTTTAACATCCAAGCAATACAATTCTAAACAGTGCTTATAAACAATAGGATAATATATATATTATGCTATTTAACTGCAATTTATCCTAATACAATATTGATTTAAAACACCAGAACTTTCATAGATAAATCACGTAGTCTACCAGGTACTAATTTAAATAATAATACAATATACACTTCTGAATTATTATTATATATTTGCATAGATAAACAATTTAAGATTGGGATTAGTTTAACAATACATAGGCTATGAAATGCTAACTTGAAATATAAACTATTTCCTTAAATCTGCTTATTATAATTTAACTGTAGTGACTATGCATATCACTTATCTTACCAATAACCTTGTATACTTTACCAAATAAAGCAGTTGATATCCAATATTCCTTAATAGGAATTATTTTACCTCAGATCACCAATAAGTGTATATCGCAATCAATGAGAAAGTGGTAGATCAGCTTTGCCAAAGTAAAATGGTATTTTTCACGCCCAGCAGGAACCAGTTTACAAGTTTAGCTCAGCAGAAATCTGTCTCTCTCTATCTTGCAATAACTTTATATGGGTTCTCCTCACTGCTGAAATTGGAAACACCCAAATGGAAACCTTGTCTCGGATTGGCCCTCGTGCTTGTCCCTGGTCCGCCCTTAGAGTTGAAACATGTTTACCATGGCAACGTATCTTTTGAACAGTTAAATTCCCTTAACTGTCCTACCGGTATTGGCCCTTAGGTGGCAGCAGATATCCAGACAAAACAATTTCACCTTTAAAATTTCTAAGCATTTTTAAGCACGTTAATTATTCTCATAAAATGGTTATTTAATCAGATCACACTCTACATTAATCATATATAACCCCAATTATAGATGGTTAATATTAGGTTATTTTTTCTGATTATTCTGATACCAAATATGTTATATTATTAACATTTTATTATATTAAGTCAATTTAATACTGCTAATTATTAGCTTAAAATGCATTGTAATTTTATCAGTATCCTGGCATTTCTATAGAAATAACAGCCTATTTTTATATTTCCAATAGTTCTGCCTGCATTGTGTTCTAAACATGAATATACCATATTTTATGTTTCTAATAAGCCCTGGATGTATGAACCTTCTTCATGCAGATCTGAAATTATATGCCTGAAAAATACAAACAATTTAAAGGTTATTAAACATTTTAGACTGACTAAATAGTTACCTCCCAAGCTTAGCAAATACCCATGTAATAGAGAATTAGACAATTTCCCAAATTTCTATATTTAATACATTCTAGGGTATGCATTCAGGGATGATTATTTGCTGTATCTTCAGTAAGTCACACCTTAACATGTGTCTTTGAGATTCCAGCAGTCTAATTTCCATCTCATCAAGCTTCAAAAAGGGAGATTCCAGACACACCGTCTTTTACTCACCACATGGGGTCTTTTGCACCTAAGTGTAATGCTGAAATTCTCACAAAAACATGTTTGTATTTTTCATTTAGGCAGCAAATGCTTTAGTGTCAAGCCTTTGGAGACATCCTGTCTGCATACTAAATGGGAGAAGAGCTGAACATGAGTGAAGTCAGTTTGTCTGAAAGGAATAAATCACTTTCTCCTTATCAGTCAGATATTTGATTAAACATATATATTTATTAACCTTAAAATATATATATTTATTTACCTTACATATACCTTGACACCCAGGAGTGGAGAACTGGGAAGCGGATTTTCTCAGTCGTCAGACTTTTCATCCGGGGGAGTGGGAGCTCCATCCGGAGGTGTTTGCACAATTGGTTCATCAATGGGGCACACCAGAATTGGATCTGATGGCATCGCGTCAGAATGCCAAACTTCCTTGCTACGGGTCTAGATCAAGGGATCCTCAAGCAGTACTGATAGATGCTCTAGCAGTACCGTGGTCGTTCAACCTGGCTTATACGTTTCCTCCTTTTCCTCTCCTTCCTCGTCTGATTGCCAGAATCAAACAGGAGAGGGCTTCAGTAATTTTGATAGCACCTGCGTGGCCACGCAGGACTTGGTATGCAGATCTGGTGGAGATGTCATCTCTGCCACCGTGGAAACTGCCAATGAGACAGGACCTTCTCATTCAGGGTCGGTTCCAACATCCAAATCTAGTTTCTCTGCGGCTGACTGCCTGGAGATTGAACGCTTGATTTCATCTATGCAGGGATTCTCTGAGTTGGTCATAGATACCTTGATTCAGGCTCGAAAGCCTGTCACTAGGATAATTTACCATAAGATATGGAGTAAATATCTTTATTGGTGTGAATCCAAAGGCTACTAATGGAGTAAGATCAGGATTCCTAGGATTTTGTCCTTTCTCCAAGGATTATTGGAGAAGGGGTTATCAGTTAGTTCCTTTAAAGGGACAGATATCTGCTTTGTCAATCTTATTGCACAAGCGTCTTGCAGATGTCCCAGACGTTCAGTCGTTTTGTCAGGCTTTGGTTAGAATTATGCCTGTGTTCAAACTCCATGGCGGAGCAACAGGTTTAAATTTAGTTCTTAAAGTTCTTCAAGGGGTTCTGTTTGAACCTATGCATTCCATAGATATTAAGCTTCTATCTTGGAAAGTTCTGTTTTTAGTTGCTATCTCTTCTGCTCTAAGAGTTTCTGAACTATCGGCATTACAATGCGACTTGCCTTATCTTATTTTCCATTCTGATAAGGTGGTTTTGCCTACCAAATCTGGATTCCTTCCTAAAGTTGTTTCTAATAAGAATATTAATCAATAAATTGTTGTTCCTTCTGTGTCCTAACCCTTCTTCTAAGAAGGAGCGTCTTACATAATTTGGACGTGGTTCTTGCTTTTAAGTTTTATTTACAAGCAACCAAGGATTTCCGTCAAACATCTTCTTTGTTGTCTATTCTGGAAAACGTAGAGGTCAAAAAGCTACGGCTACCTCTTTCTTTTTGGCTGAAAAGCATCATCTGTTTGGCATACGAGACTGCTGGACAGCAGCCTCCTGAAAAGATTACAGCTCATTCTACTAGAGCGGTGGCTTCCACATGAGCTTTTAAAAACAATGCTTCTGTTGAACAGATTTTTAAGGCTGCGACTTGGTCTTACCTTCATACCTTTTCCAAATTTTACAAATTTGATACTTTTGCTTCTTCGGAGGCTATTTTTGGGAGAAAAGTTCTTCAAGCAGTGGTGCCTTCTGTTTAGGTATCTGTCTTGTCCCTCACGTTCATCCGTGTCCTGTAGGTTTGGTATTGTATTCCACAAGTAAAGGATGAATCTGTGGACTCGTCGTATCTTATAGAAGAAAAGTAAATTTATGCTTACCTGATAAATTAATTTCTTCTATGATACGACGAGTCCACGGCCCCCCCCTGTCTATTTAAGACAGATTATATTTTTTTTATTTCAAACTTCAGTCACCTCTGCACCTTGTAGTTTCTCCTTTTTCTTCCTATACCTTCGGTCGAATGACTGGGGGGGGGTGGAGTCAAGGGAGGAGCTATATAGTCAGCTCTGCTGTGGTGCTCTTTGCTACTTCCTGTTAGCAGGAGGATAATATCCCACAAGTAAAGGATGAATCCGTGGACTCGTCGTATCATAGAAGAAATTAATTTATCAGGTAAACATAAATTTACTTTTTGCTTTGTTCTTTTTGGTGGTATTAGTTGAAAGCTAAACCTAGGAGGTTCATATGCTAATTTCTCTTGTTAAGTGTGTTCAGTCCACGGGTCATCCATTACTTATGGGATATATTCTCCTTCCCAACAGGAAGTTGCAAGAGGATCACCCAAGCAGAGCTGCTATATAGCTCCTCCCCTCACATGTCATATCCAGTCATTCTCTTGCAACCCTCAACAAAGGAGGTCGCGAGAGGAGTTGGAGTTTTTACTTAATTATTCTTCAATCAAAAGTTTGTTATTTTAAATGGCACCGGAGTGTGCTGTTTTTCTATCTCAGGCAGTATTTGGAAGAAGAAACTGCCTGCGTTTTTCTATGATCTTAGCAGGCGTAACTAAGATCCACTGGCTGTTCTCGACATTCTGAGGAGTGGGGTAACTTCAGAACATGGGAATAGCATGCGGGGTCCCCCGCAAATGAGGTATGTGCAGTACAATATTTTCTGGGAATGGAATTGACTAAGAAAACACTGCTGTTACCCGTATGATGTAAGTACAGCCTTAAATGCAGTAGTAGTGACTGGTATCAGGCTGATGAATGTATGCACAGTAGAGTTATTTTCTAGGGACTAGAATTTGACTGAAAAAATACTGTTAATACTGAAATAATGCTTAAGCCTTATCTGCAGTGGAAGCGACTGGTAGCAGGCTTAGTGATAACTTTGCATGACATTAAAAGATGTTTGTTTTTAAAAAAAAAAAAACAAAAAGAAAAAAAAACAAAAAAAAAAACCGTTTACTGGCATGTTATTCGTTTTTGTGAGGTACTTTGGTGACAAATCCTTTTGGGCATGAATTTTTTCCACATGGCTAACGTATATTTCTGCATAGAAACCGTTATATCAGGTCTCCCACTGTTGTAAAGAGCGGGAGGGGCCTTTTTTTAGCGCCTTGTTGCGCAGTTAAAATTCTAGCACAGTCTTCCTGCTTCTTCCTCCTTGATCCAGGACGTCTCTAGAGAGCTCAGGGGTCTTCAAAATTCGTTTTTGAGGGAGGTAATCAGTCACAGCAGACCTGTGACAGTGTGTTAGACTGTGATAAAAACGTTTAATATTAATTTGATATCCATTTTTTTGGGTACTGAGGGGTTAATCATCCTGTTGCTAATGGGTGCAATCCCCTGCTAATTAATACATTTAAAGAATTGTTGACTATAACTGAATTAGTTCTTTGTTATTCAACTGTGTTTTTTATAAAAACGCTGCAGCGTTTTTTATATTGCTTGTGAACTTATTGAAAGTAATTTCCAAGCTTGCTAGCTTCATTGCTAGTCTGTTTAAACATTTCTGATACAGAGGAATCTGCTTGTTCATTATGTTTAAAAGCCGTTGTGGAGCCCAATAGAAATATGTGTACCAATTGTATTGATATTACTTTGAAAAGTCAATCTGTACCGATTAAAAAATTATCACCAGACAACGAGGGGGCAGTTATGCCGTCTAACTTTCCTCACGTGTCAGTACCTTCGTCTCCCGCTCGGGAGGTGCGTGAGATTGAGGCGCCAAGTACATCAAGGCCCTTACAAATCACTTTACATGATATGGCTAATGTTATGAAAGAAGTATTATACAATATGCCCGAGTTAAGAGGCAAGCGCGACAGTTCTGGGTTAAGGACAGAGCGCGCCGATGACACGAGAGCCATGTCTGATACTGCGTCACAATTTGCAGAACATGAGGACGGAGAGCTTCATTCTGTGGGTGACGGTTCTGATTCGGGGAGACCGGATTCAGAAATTTCAAATTTTAAATTTAAGCTTGAGAACCTCCGCGTGTTGCTAGGGGAGGTGTTAGCGGCTCTGAATGATTGTGACACGGTGGCAATCCCAGAGAAATTATGTAAGCTGGATAAATACTACGCGGTACCGGTGTGTACTGACGTTTTTCCTATACCAAAGAGGCTTACAGAGATTATTAGTAAGGAGTGGGATAGACCCGGTGTGCCTTTTTCCCCTCCTCCGATATTTAGAAAAATGTTCCCTATAGACGCCACCACACAAGACTTATGGCAGACTGTCCCTAAGGTGGAGGGAGCAGTTTCTACTTTAGCCAAGCGTACCACTATCCCGGTGGAGGATAGCTGTGCTTTCTCGGATCCAATGGATAAAAAATTAGAGGGTTATCTTAACCTTTTAACGCCGTTATGCCGTTCTATTCCGTCATATTTACACTGGGCTTTAAAGCCGTTATGACGGAATAGAACGTCATATCAAACGGCTGTCCTGAAGCCTTCTGCGCTTCAAGGACTTGATCGCGGTCTGGAGGGCGTTCCTAGGGTTGTAGGGACGCCCCCCAGATGCGATCCAATAATTGAAATCTCGCGATCGTATGCACGATCGCGTAGTTTCAATTTGTCTACATCGGAACAGGTGTTCCGATGTAGACACTTTAACCCTGTCACGAAAGGGTTAAGAAAATGTTTGTTCAACAAGGTTTTATATTACAGCCTCTTGCATGCATTGCGCCTGTCACTGCTGCAGCGGCATTCTGGTTTGAGTCTCTGGAAGAGGCGATTCGCACAGCACCATTGGATGAGTCTTTGAGCAAGATTAGAACCCTTAAGCTGGCTAATGCGTTTGTTTCGGATGCCGTAGTGCATTTAACCAAACTAACGGCTAAGAATTCCGGATTCGCCATACAGGCGCGCAGAGCGCTATGGCTTAAATCCTGGTCAGCAGATGTAACTTCTAATTCTAAATTACTAAACATTCCTTTCAAAGGACAGACCTTATTCGGGCCCGGCTTGAAGGAAATTATTGCTGACATTACTGGAGGTAAGGGCCACACCCTTCCTCAGGACAGGGCCAAATCGAAGGCCAAACAGTCTAATTTTCGTGCCTTTCGTAATTTCAAGGCAGGAGCAGCATCAACTTCCTCCGCTCCAAAACAGGAAGGAACTACTGCTCGTTACAGACAGGGTTGGAAAGGCAACCAGTCCTGGAACAAGGGCAAGCAGACAAGAAAGCCTACTTCCGCCCCTAAGACAGCATGAAGTCAGGGCCCCCTTTCCGGAGACGGATCTAGTGGGGGGCAGACTCTCTCTCTTCGCCCAGGCTTGGGCAAGGGATGTACAGGATCCCTGGACGTTGGAGATTATATCTCAGGGATACCTTCTGGATTTCAAAACTTCTCCTCCGCAAGGGAGGTTTCATCTGTCAAGGTTATCAACAAACCTAGTAAAGAAAGAGGCATTTCTACAATGTGTACAAGACCTCTTAGTAATGGGAGTGATCCACCCAGTTCCGCGGACGGAACAGGGGCAAGTGTTTTATTCAAATCTGTTTGTGGTTCCCAAGAAAGAGGGAACCTTCAGACCAATCTTAGATTTAAAAATCTTAAACAAATTCCTAAGGGTTCCATCGTTCAAGATGGAAACCATTCGGACCATCCTACCCATGATCCAAGAGGGTCAATATATGACCACAGTGGATTTAAAGGATGCCTACCTTCACATACCGATTAACAAAGATCATTATCGGTACCTAAGGTTTGCCTTTCTAGACAGGCATTACCAGTTTGTAGCGCTTCCCTTCGGATTAGCTACGGCCCCGAGAATTTTTACAAAGGTTCTGGGCTCTCTTCTGGCGGTACTAAGACCACGAGGCATAGCGGTGGCTCCGTACCTAGACGACATTCTGATACAAGCGTCAAGTTTTCAAACTGCAATGTCTCATACAGAGATAGTTCTAGCATTTCTGAGGTCGCATGGGTGGAAAGTGAACGTGGAAAAGAGTTCTCTGTTCCCACTCACAAGGGTCCCTTTTCTAGGGACTCTTATAGATTCTGTAGAGATGAAGATTTACCTGACGGAGTCCAGGTTATCAAAGATTCTCAATGCTTGCCGTGTTCTTCACTCCATTCCAAGCCCATCAGTAGCTCAGTGCATGGAAGTAATCGGCTTAATGGTCGCGGCAATGGACATAGTGCCATTTGCGCGCCTACATCTCAGACCGCTGCAACTATGCACACTAAATCAATGGAACGGGTATTACTCAGATCTGTCCCCTTTGCTAAATCTGGACCAGGAGACCAGAGATTCTCTTCTCTGGTGGTTGTCACGGGTTCATCTGTCCAAAGGAATGACTTTTCGCAGACCAGATTGGACGATTGTAAAAACAGATGCCAGCCTACTAGGCTGGGGAGCAGTCTGGAACTCCCTGAAGGCTCAGGGATCGTGGACTCAGGAGGAGAAACTCCTCCCAATAAACATTCTAGAATTAAGAGCAATATTCAATGCTCTTCTAGCTTGGCCTCAGTTAGCAACACTGAGGTTCATCAGATTTCAGTCGGACAACATCACGACTGTGGCTTACATCAATCATCAAGGGGGAACCAGGAGTTCCCTAGCGATGTTGGAAGTCTCGAAGATAATTCGCTGGGCAGAGTCTCACTCTTGCCACCTGTCAGCGATCTACATCCCAGGCGTGGAGAACTGGGAGGCGGATTTTCTAAGTCGCCAGACTTTTCATCCGGGGGAAGTGGGAACTTCACCCGGAGGTATTTGCTCAACTGATTCTTCGTTGGGGCAAACCGGATCTGGATCTCATGGCATCTCGCCAGAACGCCAAGCTTCCTTGTTACGGATCCAGGTCCAGGGACCCGGGAGCGGTGCTGGTGGATGCGCTAGCAGCCCCTTGGGTTTTCAACATAGCTTATGTGTTTCCACCTTTTCCGTTGCTACCTCGACTGATTGCCAGGATCAAACAGGAGAGAGCATCAGTGATTCTGATAGCGCCTGCGTGGCCACGCAGGACCTGGTATGCAGACCTAGTGGACATGTCGTCCTGTCCACCATGGTCTCTACCCCTGAGGCAGGACCTTCTAATTCAGGGTCCTTTCAACCATCCAAACCTAATTTCTCTGAGGCTGACTGCTTGGAAATTGAACGCTTGATTCTATCAAAGCGTGGGTTTTCGGATTCGGTTATTGATACATTAATACAGGCTTGGAAACCTGTTACCAGAAAAATTTACCACAAGATATGGCGTAAATATTTATATTGGTGTGAATCCAAGAGTTACTCATGGAGTAAGGTTAGGATTCCTAGGATATTGTCTTTTCTACAAGAGGGTTTAGAAAAGGGCTTATCCGCTAGTTCACTAAAGGGACACATTTCTGCTCTGTCTATTCTTTTACACAAGCGTCTGGCAGAGAATCCAGACGTCCAGGCTTTGGCTAGGATTAAGCCTGTGTTTAAAGCTGTTGCTCCTCCGTGGAGCTTAAACTTGGTTCTTAAAGTTCTTCAGGGTGTTCCGTTTGAACCCCTTCATTCCATTGATATTAAGCTTTTATCTTGGAAAGTTCTGTTTTTGATGGCTATTTCCTCGGCTCGAAGAGTCTCTGAGTTATCTGCCTTACATTGTGATTCTCCTTATCTGATCTTTCATTCAGACAAGGTAGTCCTGCGTACTAAACCTGGGTTTTTACCTAAGGTTGTTTCTAACAAGAATGTCAATCAAGAGATTGTTGTTCCATCCTTATGTCCTAATCCTTCTTCAAAGAAGGAACGTCTTTTGCATAATCTAGACGTGGTCCGTGCCCTGAAGTTCTACTTACAGGCAACTAAAGATTTTAGACAAACTTCTTCTCTGTTTGTCGTTTACTCTGGACAGAGGAGAGGTCAAAAGGCTTCGGCTACCTCTGTCTCTTTTTGGCTTCGTAGCATAATACGCTTAGCCTATGAGACTGCTGGACAGCAGCCTCCTGAAAGAATTACAGCTCATTCCACTAGAGCTGTGGCTTCCACCTGGGCCTTTAAGAATGAGGCCTCTGTTGAACAGATTTGCAAGGCTGCAACTTGGTCTTCACTTCATACTTTTTCCAAATTTTACAAATTTGACACTTTTTTGCTTCTTCGAAGGCTGTTTTTGGTGGAGAGGTTCTACAGGCAGTGGTTCCTTCTGTTTAGTGTTCCTGCCTTGTCCCTCCCATCATCCGTGTACTTTTGCTTTGGTATTGGTATCCCATAAGTAATGGATGACCCGTGGACTGAACACACTTAACAAGAGAAAACATAATTTATGCTTACCTGATAAATTTATTTCTCTTGTAGTGTGTTCAGTCCACGGTCCGCCCTGTCTATTTGAGGCAGGTTCTAAGTTTTAAATTATAACTCCAGTCACCACTGCACCCTATAGTTTCTCCTTTCTCGTCTTGTTTCGGTCGAATGACTGGATATGACATGTGAGGGGAGGAGCTATATAGCAGCTCTGCTTGGGTGATCCTCTTGCAACTTCCTGTTGGGAAGGAGAATATATCCCATAAGTAATGGATGACCCGTGGACTGACTACACTACAAGAGAAATAAATTTATCAGGTAAGCATAAATTATGTTTTTTTAGACCTTGAAGGCCCGCCTCTAAGCTGAATGCATTTTGAAAGTTTTTCACCAATAGAGAGTGTAAGTTCATGCGAGTCATATAGATAACACTGTGCTCACGCACGTGGCGTTACCCAGGAGTAAGCACTGTTTGGCTAAAATACAAGTCTGTCAAAAGAACTGAAATTAGGGGGCAGTCTGTAGAGACCTAGATATAAGATAATCACAGAGGTAAAAGGTGTATTAATATAGCTGTTGGTTATGCAAAACTAGGGAATGGATAATAAAGGGATTATCTTTTAAAATTATTAATTCTGGTGTAGACTGTCCTTTTTAAAAGTACCAGGCTTAGACCATTCCTTAGTAATCCATATTAGAGAGAGCATCTGGAATAGGAAAAACTTCAAACTTCAGGAGTAACCTCAGAAGTCTTGAAAACAGAATTCAAATGTTTGCTATTCTTATCAAGAGGACTAGATTCCTCAATACCCAAAGTAAGCAATATTTCCTTTAACAAAGAACGAATATATTCAATCTTATAAAGAAAGGTTAATTTATCAATTTCAGAGCCTGAAGTAGGATCCCCTGAGCCAGAGAAATACTTATCAGCAGAAAATACTTCAGTATGCTGTTGATCAATACAAACATCATTATTTATTTGAGGGTGGAATAGCAGTCATAGCCTTCTCTATGGCTGCAGCAATATAATCTTTTATATCTACAGGAATATCCTGTACATAGACTGTGAAGGTCTAACAGTAGATATATATTTGTACTTATAGAAACATTATCAGCATGAAATAATTTCTCATAACAAGTGCCACATATTTGAGCTGAAGAAGGAAGATCAGCTAATTTACAACATACACACTTAGCTTTGGTAACAAAAAAGAAAAAATAACATTTAAACAAAATATCCAATTTCCTCAAAATAGCAGTTTCAGGAATGGGGAAAAAATGCTTAAAGGGACACTGAACCCAGATTTTTTCTTTCGTGATTCAAATAGAGCATGCAATTTTAAACAACTTTCTAATTTACTCCTATTACCAATTTTTCTTCGTTCTCTTGCTTTCTTTATTTGAAAAAAAGGCATCTAGATTGTTTTTTTTTGTTTAGAACCTTGGAAAGGTGAATTTACCCACCAATCAGCAAGAACACACTGTGTTCACCAAAAATGGGACGGCATCTAAACTTACATTCTTGCATTTCAAATAAAGATACCAAGAGAATGAAAAGAATTTGATAATAGGAGTAAATTAGAAAGTTGCTTAAAATTGCATGCTCTAGCTGAATCAAGTTAGAAAAAAAATTGGCTTCCGTGTCCCTTTAAGAAAAAATACTTATATGCAAAACAAAAGCAAATATCATAGCCCTCTGTAACAAATGAAAGCAGAGAGCAAAAGGGGGAGAGACTTAATATAACAAAGATGACGCAAATTCAGAGAAAAAAAACTTTTGGCGCCAAAGTTAACAGGAAATGACACGACTTGCGTCATAACAGGCGCAAAAAAAATTAGCTTCAGCAAAGATGCAAGTAATGACGCCAAATATGACTCAATAAATCGAAGCATTTTCCATGCAGAAACTGTTAGACTGCAAAGAGAAATAAACATAGACCTGACTCATGGCAAATATCTGATATATATATATATATATATATATATATATATATATATATATATATATATATATATATATATATATATATATATATATATATATATATATATATATATATATATATATATATATATATATACAGATACTCGTCGACTTACGACCGCGTTACGTTCTGACCTTCCGGTCGTAAGACGATTTGGACGTAAGTCGGACAAAATATATGGCATGTAAATAATATGGTCTATTGTGTGATGTGTTGGGCTGACATTTCATGATTAATAATAACAATAACACCAGAGTTGTTTTAAATTAAATTCCTTTACTAATACAGTATCATCACAGTATGAATAATAAAATAACCTTTACTGTACTGTACCTGTACTGTGCAAATAATAACATAATATTTACTGTGCAAATACAGTACTATTACTGTACTGTACCTATACTGTACTGTAATAAAATAACATTTTTTTTTGTACTCTACCTGTAGTACTATGGAAATAATAACATAACATTTTAACATTTAACATAACATTTTAACATTTACTGTACCTGTACAGTAGTTTGCAGGAACTTTAACACTTACAGTATTTTACTTTAAATTTTTTAGAAAAGTAACTGAACTTAAATTTTTCTTTTACTGTACTTTTACAGTTATGTCATCAGAGTTACAGTATTATCATCTTGGTGAGTTGAGGCTGGAGGGGTTTCAGATGCAGTGTTCTTTTCAAAAAACATGCTGAGCTTTGTTTGACGCGTTTGTTTCTTTTTCTCCTCATAGATTTCACGATAGCCACGCACAGCTTCCTGAATTTGACGGTCAACCTTGTTAAATCTTTCAACATTCTGGTCCATGTTTTCAAAACAGGAGACAGCTTTATTTAGCAATGTAAAGCCTTCAGCCAACCCCTTTGCAGTGAATTTCTTCTCTGGCTCTTCTTCTTCTTTGTCTTCTTCCTCTCTCCTATTTTCCTCTGCAACTCTCTCTGCTTCCAGTTCTATTAGATCTTCATTTGAAAGTTCTTTTGACTCATAATCTAACAGCTCTTCTACATCTTCCACTTCACATTCCAATTCAAGATTGTTTGCAAGTCTTACAATGTTTTCTCGAATTTCATCAAGCTCTTCCTCTGTTTCAAATCTCTCAAATCTGGTCACATATCGTTTTAGGCACTTCTTCCAAATTCCATTCATGCACTTTTCTGTTACATCCTCCCACGCTGCTGCAATATTTTTTATGCACTGAAGAATGTTATAACTTTTCCAAAAATCACGCAATGTTATGTCATCATCAGCATCTGTAGCAGCTATGGCTTGGGCGAATGTAGATCTGAGGTAGTATGCTTTAAACGTGGCAATTGCCCCTTGGTCCATAGGTTGAATGAGTGGTGTTGTGTTAGGTGGCATATAAACCACTTTTACATCAGGATTAAGGTCACCCAGGTGTGGTGGATGTCCAGGTGCGTTGTCTAAAATCATTAAAATTTTGAACGGGATTACTTTCCCTAAGCAATATTCACGAACTTGGGGAATGAAACAGTTAACAAACCAGTCTGTGAACAATGCCTGAGTCATCCACGATTTAGCATTTGACCGGTAATACACAGGCAGCGTGTGCTTATTAATGTTTTTAAATGCACGTGGGTTTTCTGAGCGATAGATAAGAAATGGCTTAAGCTTAAAACCAACAACGTTTCCTCCAAGTAACAAGCTTACACGATCTTTGAATGCTTTAAAACCTGGCATGGTTTTGGATTCTTGGTGAATGTATGTGCGCTCAGGCATCCGTTTCCAGAACAGACCCGTTTCATCAACGTTGAATATTTGTTCAGGTAAATACCCTCCCTCTTGGATTAATTCATCCAAAGTGTCAATGAACTTTGCAGCGGCTTCTGAATCTGCACTTGCTGCTTCTCCTGAAACCCGCACATTATGCAGACTGAATCTTCTTCTAAAACGTTTAAACCATCCAGTGCTTGCCTGGAAATTCTCTTTGTAATCCTCACCAGCTTTCTCCTTTAAAGTCTCAAACAAACTTTTAGCCTTCATCTGAATTGTTAGAAGGCTTATGGGTGTACGTTTTTGTATTTGATCTTCTATCCACAACATTAATAATTTCTCCATTTCATGAATGGGCCCTTGACGTTGTTTTGTTATTATTGTTGATTTCATTGGTGCGGAACCTTTTACAGCTTCACGTATGCGTTCCTTGTCCTTAATGATTGTGGAAACTGTGGAATGCGACAGTTTCATATCACGGGCAATCGCATTCACTTTTTTACCTTCGTCATACTGCTTTATTACTTTCATTTTTAACTCCAAATCAAGAGCTTTCCTCTTCTTTGTAGCCTCTTTGCCACTACACGGTACCGGCCTTTTGGACTGCGACATGGTCAGACCCATACAAAGGCTGCTGCTTACAGTCACTTCTCATCACACACAAGCACCGCCTTTGCGCACACAAGCAGTCTTGCTGATGGTCGTAAGTACCGCCTTTGCGACCGATGGTCGTAAGTACCGCCTTTGCGCACACAAGCACTGCCTTGCCCCTTTACGCACATACGCAAATAAGCATCACCCTCAGTGCGACCGATGGACGTAAGTACCGCCTTTGCGCACACAAGCACTTCCTTGCCCCTTAACGCACATACGCAAATAAGCATCACCCTCAGCGCGACCGATGGACGCAAGTACCGCCTTTGCGACCGATGGTCGTAAGTACCGCCTTTGCGACCGGTACCGCCTTTGCGCACGTATCGCCTCTTCAGTGCGACCGATAGTCGTAAGTACGGATGGCCGTAAGTCGCATAGGTCGTAAGTCGACGAGTATCTGTGTATATATATATATATATATATATATATATATATATATATATATATATATATATATATATATATATATATATATATACATATATATATATATATATATATATATATACATATATATACATATATATATATATATATATATATATATATATATATATTTTTACCTGAAGACACCCATCCACATATAGCAGACAGCCAAACCAGTACTGAAACATATCAGCAGAGGTAATGGTAGAGGAGTATAATGTCTATCTGTAAAGGGAGATAGCAGATGAATCCCCACAACCGAATTTACAGAGAGCCTTAGAATAGATTTCCCATAGGTGAAAACATGCAATCAGGCAATACTCCCTTCATATCCCTCAGACAAACACTGTACTTTGAGAGGAATTGGGATTCAAAATGCTTAGAAGCACCTTTTCACAGAAGAAAACAAGCACAACTTGCTTCACCATCCTCCAACGAAGGTAAAGTTTGTAAAACTGAGGTATGAGTGAGATTGGAGGTGTATTTATAGGCATTTTGAGGTTTGGGAAACTTCACCCCCTCCTGGTAGGAATGTATATCCCATACGTCACTAGCTCATGGTCTCTTGCCAATTACATGAAAGAAATACTGCTATACGCTGCTTTTGAACCCTGTAATGTAAGAAGCAGTGGTCAACAGACTGCTGATTCTTAACACCGTCTGTCACCTCTGAGTTGATGGCACCCCCTTTTTTCACGCGATTGGTGACATTTCGCACTGTACGTCCGCTTCACGTTAGATGTGAAGCAGGATGGACAGGTTCTCAAGTCGAGTCTCGTCAGCACCTACTTCATACATGGCACACAATAGCTTAACCCTTTGAGTGCTAAGCACTTTCCCACCTGGGTGCTAAGATTTTTTTATTTTTTTTATTTTTAAAGATACGATGGGTCCACGGATTTCATCCTTGTGGGATATCGCCTCCTGGTCAGCAGGAGGAGGCAAAGAGCACCACAGCAGAGCTGTGTATATAGCTCCTCCCTTTCCTCCCACTCCAGTCATTCTCTTTGCCTGTGTTAGTGATAGGAAGAGGTAAAGTGACGTGTTAGTTTAGATTCTTCAATCAAGAGTTTATTATTTTTAAAATGGTACCAGTGAGTGCTATTTTATTCAGGGTGTAGCCGTATTCCTTGTCAGCCTCTGGAGCAGAGTTACAGGTGGCTTTAAAGCAATGGGAACTGGGGGGATTCCAATTCTCTCTGCGCCTCCCATACTGAGTGCTGCCCTGCAGATGATGGTCTTAGCAGATATTGACTAAGACCCTGTATGTCTCCACAGAACTACAGGAGGAGAAAAGGACCTCTTGATCGTGTGGGGACTGTCATGCTGTCGCTCAGCATAGAGGTATGTGCAGCTTTTTACTTTTCTGGGGCATACCCTTAACTCAGAAATGGCTGTATATATACCTTATCTGTTAGTGGGGAAATATTCTTTATTGTTAGGGTTACCCCCATTACTGTGTACCACTTGACTTTCAGGGACTGAGAAAGAGGTGGTGGGACTAAGTCATGATGTAGTACTAGATTGTCAAAAGCTCCTACTGTGACGTTTTTATTGGTGTGATGGTGCTTTGGGCAGATGCTGGAGATTCCTTATAGTGGAGCTCTGATTTTTCAGAGTCCGATTAAGGGCTGTGTATATACTTTTTTTGGTCTGCTTATTATTTTGCCCGAATCGTCAGTAAGTCCAGAAAATTAAAGGCTTTCCTTTGACGCCCACGGAGGGCGGGGTTTTACTTTGCACGCTTTAGGGGAAGCTGCGCAGTTGTTTTGCTAATCCGGACAAGTCTGCATGGTTGTTCCGACACCCGATTGAGTTTTACAACAGACGGCAAAGTGTTTCTTGCAGAACGCATGTTTCTCGATTACAGCAGGCGGTCTTAGGGATCAGCAAACAGTGATCAGTGTGCCGTGGGGGCAGGTAGGCGCCTCAGCAGAGCTGTGAGGCGGATAGGTGCACTTTTGTTTTTTTTATTTTTAACACTACGGTCAGTGGGTTTTTGGTGCTATAAAATTGTTCCTGTTTCTATTTTAAAGGCACAGTGTACTCTCTGTTTCAGAGGGTTTTCACAGACAGCATCCATATTAGGATTGTTATATTATTTTGTGTCTGACTTATAAATTATCAGATTATATATTTAAAGGGCCACGACCAAGGTTTGTTTTTGCTTTATTTTTATCATGGAAGATCTTTTGAACAGTACATGTTCCATGTGTTTGAATGCCAATGTGGAACCTCCTGTTACCTTTTGTCCTTCTTGCATTGAGAGGGCATTACAGTTTAGAGAACAAATTTCTCCAACATAGGTGTGTCCGGTCCACGGCGTCATCCTTACTTGTGGGATATTCTCCTCCCCAACAGGAAATGGCAAAGAGCCCAGCAAAGCTGGTCACATGATCCCTCCTAGGCTCCGCCTACCCCAGTCATTCTCTTTGCCGTTGTACAGGCAACATCTCCACGGAGATGGCTTAGAGTTTTTTAGTGTTTAACTGTAGTTTTTATTATTCAATCAAGAGTTTGTTATTTTAAAATAGTGCTGGTATGTACTATTTACTCAGAAACAGAAAAGAGATGAAGATTTCTGTTTGTATGAGGAAAATGATTTTAGCACCGTAACTAAAATCCATGGCTGTTCCACACAGGACTGTTGAGAGCAATTAACTTCAGTTGGGGGAACAGTGTGCAGTCTCTTACTGCTTGAGGTATGACACATTCTAACAAGACGATGTAATGCTGGAAGCTGTCATTTTCCCTATGGGATCCGGTAAGCCATGTTTATTAAGATAGTAAATAAGGGCTTCACAAGGGCTTATTAAGACTGTAGACTTTTTCTGGGCTAAATCGATTCATTATTAACACATATTTAGCCTTGAGGAATCATTTATTCTGGGTATTTTGATATGATTATATCGGCAGGCACTGTTTTTGACACCTTATTCTTTAGGGGCTTTCCCTAATCATAGTCAGAGCCTCATTTTCGCGCCGGTATGGCGCACTTGTTTTTGAGGACAGCATGGCATGCAGCTGCATGTGTGTGGAGCTCTGATACATAGAAAAGTCTTTCTGAAGGCATCATTTGGTATCGTATTCCCCTTTGGGCTTGGTTGGGTCTCAGCAAAGCAGATTCCAGGGACTGTAAAGGGGTTAAATATAAAAACGGCTCCGGTTCCGTTATTTTAAGGGTTAAAGCTTCCAAATTTGGTGTGCAATACTTTTAAGGCTTTAAGACACTGTGGTGAAATTTTGGTGAATTTTGAACAATTCCTTCATACTTTTTCGCAATTGCAGTAATAAAGTGTGTTTAGTTTAAAATTTAAAGTGACAGTAACGGTTTTATTTTAAAACGTTTTTTGTGCTTTGTTATCAAGTTTATGCCTGTTTAACATGTCTGAACTACCAGATAGATTGTGTTCTGACTGTGGGGAAACCAAGGTTCCTTCTCATTTAACTATATGTATTTTATGTCATAAAAAAAATTTAGTAAAAATGATGCCCAAGATGATTCCTCAAGTGAGGGGAGTAAGCATGGTACTGCATCATCCCCTCCTTCGTCTACACCAGTCTTGCCCATACAGGAGGCCCCTAGTACATCTAGTGCGCCAATACTCCTTACTATGCAACATTTAACGGCTGTAATGGATAATTCTATCAAAAACATTTTAGCCAATATGCCCACTTATCAGTGAAAGCGCGACTGCTCTGTTTTAGAAAATTCTGTAGAGCATGAGAACGCTGATGATATGGTTTCTGAAGGGCCCCTACACCAGTCTGAGGGGGCCAGGGAGGTTTTGTCTGAGGGAGAAATTTCAGATTCAGGAAACATTTCTCAACAAGCTGAACCTGATGTGATTACTTTTAAATTTAAGTTGGAACATCTCCGCGCTCTGCTTAAGGAGGTGTTATCCAATTTGGATGATTGTGATTATCTGGTCATTCCAGAACCACTATGTAAAATGGAAAAGTTCTTAGAGGCCCCGGGGCCCCCCGAAGCTTTTCCTATATCCAAGCGGGTGGCGTACATTGTTAGTAAAGAATGGGACAGGCCCGGTATACCTTTAGTACCTCCCCCCATATTTATAAAATTGTTTTCCTATAGTCGACCCCAGAAAGGACTGATGGCAGACAGTCCCCAAGGTCGAGGGGGCGGTTTCTACTCTACACAAGCGCGCCACTATACCCATAGAAGATAGTTGTGCTTTCCAAGATCCTATGGATAAAAAATTAGAAGGTCTGCTAAAGATGTTTGTTCAGCAAGGTTCCCTTCTACAACCAATTGCATGCATTGTCCCTGTCACTGCAGCCGCGTGTTTCTAGTTTGATGAGCTAGGAAAGGCGATTATTAGTAATTCTTCTTCTTATGAGGAGATTATGGACAGAATTCGTGCTCTTAAATTGGCTAATTCTTTCACCCTAGACGCCACCTTGCAATTGGCTAGGTTAGCGGCGAAAAAATTCTGGGGTTGCTATTGTGGCGCAGAGCGCTTTGGTTAAAATCTTGGGCAGCGGATGCGTCTTCCAAGAACAAATTGCTTGACATTCCTTTCAAGGGGAAAACACTCTTTGGCCCTGACTTGAAAGAGATTATCTCGGATATCACTGGGGGCAAGGGCCACGCCCTTCCTCAGGATAGGTCTTTTCAAGACCAAAAATAAACCTAAGTTTCGTCCCTTTCGCAGAAACGGATCAGCCCCAAGGGCTACGTCCTCTAAGCAGGAAGGTAATACTTCTCAAGCCAATCCAGCCTGGAGACCTATGCAAGGCTGGAACAAAGGAAAGCAGGCCAGGAAACCTGCCACTGCTACCAAGACAGCATGAAATGCGGGCCCCCGATCCGGGACCGGATCTGGTGGGGGGCAGACTCTCTCTCTTCGCTCAGGCTGGGGCAAGAGATGTTCTGGATCCTTGGGCGCTAGAAATAGTCTCCCAAGGTTATTCTCTGGAGTTCAAGGGGCTTCCTCCAAGGGGGAGGTTCCACAGGTCTCAGTTGTCTTCAGATCACATAAGAAGACAGGCATTCTTACATTGGGTAGAAGACCTGCTAAAAATGGGAGTGATTCATCCTGTTCCATTAGGAGAACAAGGGATGGGGTTCTACTCCAATCTGTTCATAGTTCCCAAAAAAGAGGGAACGTTCAGACCAATCTTAGATCTCAAGATGTTGAAAAAGTTTCTCAAGGTTCCATCGTTCAAGATGGAAACCATTCGAACACTCCTTCCTTCCATCCAGGAAGGTCAATTCATGACCAAGGTGGATTTCAAGGATGCGTATCTACATATTCCTATCCACAAGGAACATCATCGGTTCCTAAGGTTTGAATTCCTGGACAAGCATTTCCAGTTCGTGGCGTTTTCTTTCGGATTAGCCACTGCTCCTAGGATTTTCTCATAGGTACTAGGGTCCCTTCTGGCGGTGCTAAGACCAAGGGGCATTGCTGTAGTACCTTACTTGGACGACATTCTGATTCGAGCGTCGTCCCTTCCTCAAGTAAAGGCTCACACGGACATTGTCCTGGCCTTTCTCAGATCTCACGGATGGTAAGTGAACGTGGAAAAGAGTTCTCTATCTCCGTCAACGAGGGTTCCCTTCTTGGGAACTATAATAGACTCCTTAGAAATGAGGATTTTTCTGACAGAAGCCAGAAAAACAAACTTCTAGACTCTTGTCGGATACTTCATTCCGTTCCTCTTCCTTCCATAGCGCAGTGCATGGAAGTGTTAGGTTTGATGGTAGCGGCAATGGACATAGTTCCTTTTGTGCGCATTCATCTAAGACCATTACAACTGTTCATGCTCAGTCAGTGGAATGGGGACTATTCAGACTTGTCTCCGAAGATACAAGTGAATCAGAGGACCAGAGACTCATTCCGTTGGTGGCTGTCCCTGGACAACCTGTCACAAGGGATGACCTTCCGCAGACCAGAGTGGGTCATTGTCACGACCGACGCCAGTCTGATGGGCTGGGGCGCGGTCTGGGGATCCCTGAAAGCTCAGGGTCTTTGGTCTCGGGTAGAATCTCTTCTACCGATGCATATTCTGGAACTGAGAGCGATATTCAATGCTCTCAAAGCTTGGCCTCAGCTAGCGAGGGCCAAGTTCATACATCAACCATCAGGGGGGAACAAGGAGTTCCCTAGCGATGGAAGAAGTGACCAAAATCATTCTATGGGCGGAGTCTCACTCCTGCCACCTGTCTGGTATCCACATCCCAGGAGTGGAAAATTGGGAAGCGGATTTTCTGAGTCGTCAGACATTGCATCCGGGGGAGTGGGAACTCCATCCGGAAATCTTTGCCCAAGTCACTCAACCGTGGGGCATTCCAGACATGGATCTGATGGCCTCTCGTCAGAACTTCAGAGTTCCTTACTACGGGTACAGATCCAGGGATCCCAAGGCGGCTCTAGTGGATGCACTAGTAGCACCTTGGACCTTCAACCTAGCTTATGTGTTTCCGCCGTTTCCTCTCATCCCCAGGCTGGTAGCCAGGACCAATCAGGAGAGGGCGTCGGTGATTTTGATAGCTCCTGCGTGGCCACGCAGGACTTGGTATGCAGATCTGGTGAATATGTCATCGGCTCCACCATGGAAGCTACCTTTGAGACGAGGCCTTCTTGTTCTAGGTCCGTTCGACCCACTCCAGCTGACTGCTTGGAGATTGAACGCTTGATCTTATCAAAGCGAGGGTTCTCAGATTCTGTTATTAATACTCTTGTTCAGGCCTGAAAGCCTGTAACCAGAAAAATTACCACATAATTTGGTATATCTGTTGGTGTGAATCTGCAGGATTCCCTTGGGACAAGGTTAAGATTCCTAAGAGTCTATCCTTCCTTCGAGAAGGATTGGAAAAAGGATTATCTGCAAGTTCCTTGATGGGACAGATTTCTGCCTTGTCTGTGTTACTTCACAAAAAGCTGGCAGCTGTGCCAGATGTTCTAGCCTTTGTTCAGGCTCTGGTTAGCATCAAGCCTGTTTACAAAATTTTGACTCCTCCTTGGAGTCTCAACCTAGTTCTTTCAGTTCTTTAGGGGGTTCCGTTTGAACCCTTACATTCCGTTGATATTAAGTTATTATCTTGGAAAGTTTTGTTTTTGGTTGCAATTTCTTCTGCTAGAAGAGTTTCAGAATTATCTGCTCTGCAGTGTTCTTCTCCTTATCTGGTGTTCCATGCAGATAAGGTGGTTTTGCGTACTAAACCTGGTTTTCTTCCAAAAGTTGTTTCTAACAAAAACATTAACCAGGAGATAGTTGTGCCTTCTTTGTGTCCTAATCCAGTTTCAAAGAAGGAACGTTTGTTGCACAACTTGGATGTAGTTCGTGCTCTCAAATTTTACTTAGCAGCTACTAAGGGTTTCAGACAAACTTTGTCTTTGTTTGTTGTTTATTCTGGTAAACGGAGAGGTCAAAAAGCAACTTCTACCTCTCTCTCCTTCTGGATTAAAAGCATTATCCGATTGGCTTATGAGACTGCCGGACGGCAGCCTCCTGAAAGAATCACAGCTCACTCCACTAGGGCTGTGGCTTCCACATGGGCCTTCAAGAACGAGGCTTCTGTTGATCAGATATGTAAGGCAGTGACTTGGTCTTCACTGCACACTTTTTCTAAATTTTACAAATTTGATACTTTTGCTTCTTCTGAGGCTATTTTTGGGAGAAAGGTTTTGCAAGCCGTGGTGCCTTCCATTTAGGTGACCTGATTTGCTCCCTCCCTTCATCCGTGTCCTAAAGCTTTGGTATTGGTTCCCACAAGTAAGGATGACGCCGTGGACCGGACACACCTATGTTGGAGAAAACAGAATTTATGTTTACCTGATAAATTACTTTCTCCAACGGTGTGTCCGGTCCACGGCCCGCCCTGGTTTTTTTAATCAGGTCTGATAATTTATTTTCTTTAACTACAGTCACCACGGTAACATATGGTTTCTCCTATGCAAATATTCCTCCTTAACGTCGGTCGAATGACTGGGGTAGGCGGAGCCTAGGAGGGATCATGTGACCAGCTTTGCTGGGCTCTTTGCCATTTCCTGTTGGGGAGGAGAATATCCCACAAGTAAGGATGACGCCGTGGACCGGACACACCGTTGGAGAAAGTAATTTATCAGGTAAACATAAATTCTGTTTTTTCTTGATAAAAAAAAAATGCCAATTGCAGATGTTTCTAAAGGTTCTACTGATGAGATTCAGAGTATGCCGCAACTTTCTCCCCAAGTGCCACAGCCCTTAACGCCCGCTCAAGCGGAGCCAAGTACCTCTGCAGCCTCTGCTGCAATTACTTTAAAGGACATAGCCTCTGTTATGTCATCCACACTTTGAGGTGTTATCTGCCTTTCCCGTGTTTCAAGGCAAACGCAGAAGGAAGCTCACATAGTTAATAAAGCTTCTGATGCCTTAATGGCGATCTCAGATATACCCTCACAGCTCTGAATTATGGAGGTCCTATCCGAAGGTGAACTTTCTGACTTGGGAAGTGTCTTGCCACTGACAGATTCAGAAGTGGTTTCCTTCAGGTTTAAACTTAAACACCTCCGCCTTTTATTAAGGGAGGTTTTGGTTACTCTGGACGACTGTGATTCAATTGTGGTTCCTCCAGAAAAATTGAGTATGTTTGACAGATATCTAGAAGTCCCTTCTTATTCTGATGTTTTTCCAGTTCCTAAAAGAACTTCAGAAATTATTGCTACAGAATGGGAGAGACCAGGTATTCCCTTTTCTCCTCCCGTTTTCAAGAAAATGTATCCTATAGCTGACGCTATTAGGGACTCTTGGCAGACGGTCCCTAAGGTGGAAGGAGCTATTTCCACCTTGGATAAACAAACAAATTTTCCTATCTAGGATAGTTTGTGCTTTCAAGGACCCTATGGATAAGAAATTAGATGGTCTCCTTAAGAAAATCTATGTTCATCAGGGGTTGCTATTGCAACCGGCAGCCTGCATTTTTACCGTTACAAGTGCGGCTGCTTATTGGTTTGTTGCTCTGGAAGAATCTCTTAAAACTGAGACTTCTTTGGAAGAGATACAAGATAGGATTAAAGCTCTTAAATTAGCTAATTCATTTATTACTGACGCTTCTAAGAGTTTGGGGTTCTCCTTCTTAGCACGCAGAGCCTTATGCTTGAAATCTTGGTCTGTGGATGTGTCATCCAAGTCTAAGCTTTTGGCTATTCCTTACAAGGGGAAGACCTTGTTCAGACCTGACTTAAAGGAAATTATTTCTTACATCACGGGAGGCAAGGGTCATCTCCTCCCTCCGATAAGAGATCCAAACAGAGAGGTCGACAGAGTAATTTTCGTTCCTTTCGAAATTTCAAGGGAATTTCCTCTTCCTCTAAACTGGAAGGGAACTATTTGCAAACCAAGTCTACCTGGAGACCAAACCAGTCTTGGAACAAGGGTAAACAATCTAAGAAGCCTGCTGCTGCTCCCAAGTCAGCATGAAGGGTTGGCCCCCCGATCCGACACCAGATCTAGTAGGGGGCAGACTGTCTTTCTTCATCCAGGCTTGGATGAGAGATGTTCAGGATCCCTGGGCAATAGATATAGTGTCTCAGGGATACAAACTTGAATTAAAAAATTCTTCCCCCAGAGGAAGGTTTCTTCTTTCACGATTATCTGTAGACCAGATAAAAAGAGAGGCGTTCTGTGTAAGAGACCTCTCCTCCATGGGAGTAATCTGTCCCGTTCCAATTTAGGGACAGGGGTTTTATTCAAATCTGTTTGTAGTTCCCAAAAAAGAGGGAACTTTCAGACCTATCTTAGATCTCAAGAGTCTGAACAAGTTTCTCAGAGTTCCATCTTTCAAGATGCAAACTATTCGTTCCATTCTTCCATTGATCCAGGAGGGTCAATTTATGACGACAGTGGATCTAAAGGATGCATACCTTCATGTTCCCATCCACAGAGATCATTACAAGTTCCTGAGATTTGCCTTTATGGACAAACACTTTCAGTTCGTGGCTCTCCCTTTCGGTCTAGCCACAGCACCCAGAATTTTCACGAAGGTTCTGGGGTCTTTACTGGCGGTTCTAAGGCCGCGGGGCATTGCGGTGGCGCCTTATCTGGACGATATACTGATCCAGGCGTCATCATTTCCACTGGCAAGGTCCCATACAGACATTGTGCTTTCCTTCCTAAGGACCCACGAGTGGAAGGTAAACCTGGAAAAGAGTTTTAGTTCCTCAAACAAGGGTGCCCTTTCTAGGAACTGTAATCAACTCTATTTCAATGAAGATTTTTCTGACGGAGGTCAGAAAGTTAAAAATTCTGAATACATGTTGAACCATTCAGTCCAAATCTCGTCCGTCAGTGGCTCAGTGCATGGAGGTAATCGGATTGATGGTGGCAGCAATGGACATTGTACCGTTTGCACGTTTTCATCTCAGGCCTCTGCAATCGTTTTCATCTCAGGCCTCTGCAATTGAGCATGCTCAGGCAGTGAAATGGAGATTATACAGATCTGTATCCTCTAATATATCTAGATAAGGAGACCAGGGATTCGCTTCTATGGTGGTTGTCACTGGATCATCTGCCCCAGGGGACATGCTTCCGCAGACCCTCATGGGTGATAGTGACAACTGATGCCAGTCTGTTAGGTTGGGGAGCAGTTTGGAACTCCCTAAGGGCTCAGGGTGTATGGATTCAGACGGAGTCTCTACTTCCCATTAATATCCTGGAGTTGAGAGCAATATCCAATGCTCCTCGGGCTTGGCCTCAGTTGGCTTCAGCCCAATTCATCAGTTTTCAGTCGGACAACATAACGACGGTAGCTTACATCAATCATCTGGGAGGAACAAGGAGTTCCTTAGCGATTGCAGAAGTAGCCAAGATAATACAGTGGGCGGAGTCTCACTCTTGCCATCTGTCGGCGATCTACATCCCAGGTGTGGAAAACTGGGAGGCAGACTTTCTGAACATTAAAAAAGAAGTTAATACAGGTGCTGCCCACAGTAAAAGTTCAATAAATATTGTATAAAACTAATAAAAAAGATTTCATATACCTCTGAGTAAGTATATAAAAGCGTGTATAATATACCTCCAGATTACCAGCCCAGTGACTAAATATTTGATCGCCGTTTAAGGATAACACACAACTAAAAATATAAAATCAACCATATAAATATATAAAGAAATATTACAGTTCCATAGCTGAACTAAAACAATCAAAATGTTCCCAAAGTGCTGAATAACAGTTCTTCATATGACGATTATTAAATGGCTGCTCCTTAAAGTCCCATCACGAACTCCATGCACAAAGCTGAGAAAACAAGAAAAGACATAAGCGCCCACCGCATCTAAGTGCAGATTAAATGTGTAATCTAATAGCCCCAGATGGAATTATCAGGGAGCTAAACCCAAGTTTAGAGGGAAGGATGTGAATTATGAACATCAACCCAGAACATGGTCCCCTAGGGAACAGAGACGGGGAAATCAGAATAAGGGGCATTTTTTAGGAACTCCCCCCTGGCGACAACAGGGGAGCAGAACGGAATGGGGAGGGGCTTTTGTAAAAGCCCTAGATACCCCAAGAAAACCAAAACGTTTACTAGAGGATACAGAGGTACTAGAGGAAGGATCAAACAACGAAAAAAGGGAACAGAAACGGTTGGAACTAGAAAAAGGATATAAATTTTTAACCTTTCAGATAAAACGTTCACTAACAATGAAATGAAATTACTTTCCAAAGGGTTAAACTTTGCTCCAATTTCCCAACCTAATCATTTTGAATTATTTATAGATGTCCAGAGGTATATCAGGAAACTGACTTTAAAAAGGTATTACGACAAGATTAATATGTCTATTAATATGTCTACAAATATAGCCCTTAATGAAGGTGATATACAGGCACTAGCTGATCTAGAATCCCTTGATGAAGAGAATAGAACTCAGTGTTGTCAAATAGCATTTCAGATGAGGAACTTTTGAATATCTCACTGCAGGAGGATGGGTTTAATAATACTACCCACTGTCCTCTAAAGAGAAAATCGATTTTTTTTTTTATCCCCAAAACATGCAAAGTGAATTCATAAAAATATTTAATAAATTGGTATGTGAGGATCTTAATAAATTGTCATATGGAAGTAAATTGAAGTATGATAATTTAACTAAAGGAGAAAGAGAATCTCTAAAGGTATTAACAGAGGATATGGATATAATATATAGATGTGCAGATAAGGGGGTGGACTAGTTATTCAGAAACGAAAGGATTATTTTAAGGAAGCGTATAATCTTCTGAATAACAAGGACACATCAACTCCTTACATTTAATCCAACCTTAAATTTTAAGAAAGAACTATTTGATCATTTATGTATTGCAAAACAGGAAGGCATTCTTAACCAAAATGAATTCAGCTATTTATATGAGGCATATCCAAAAGTGGCTTGCTTTTATCATCTGCCGAAAATTCACAAAGACACTAAAGAACCCCCAGAAAGACCCATTGTGTCTGGCATTGGGTCACTTTGTGGTAATATGTCGAAATAGACTATTTACAACCATTAGTGAAGTTAATTCCAGCATATATTAGAGATACAGTGGATGTTAACAATAAATCTGAGGGCAAAAATTGGGCACCCAATTATTCTTGGGTGACCTGCGATGTCTCAGCATTATATACGAGTATACCCCATGGTAAAGGGGTTTCATTAATTGAAGAAGAATGCCTAAAAGGAAACTTTCACCTGTACATTCAAAGTTCTTATCTGAATCCATTTATTTTATCCTTTCGCATAATTTTTTATTTCTAAAATTAGGGATGCACCGAAATTTCGGCCGCAGAAAGTTTCGGCCGAAAATAGCATTTTTTGTTATTTCGGTTTTCGTTTTTTTTTTTTGCCTTTTATTTTCGGCAAAATTGTGTAGCATATTTTAAATTTGATGCCAGCCTAGAGCTGCTTTTTGAGTTCATTACTTGACTTACTGCTTTGCATATAATAATAGTTTTCTAGGACTATACTTTATTTTCATAATTGGTAACAAAACAAAAACGGTTAAATCTGATTCTGTTACACAGAACTAAATAAGGAATAATACTAGCGATTCACCAAAATTTGGGCCGCCAAAAATGTGCAATTCCAATTTCGGCCCAAAGAGGACCAAAATGGCTAAAAATATACAGCCCTCCCCTGTTCCATTGAGTTACATGTCTATCCTTAGCATAAGGTGAGCAGCACAGCAATGGCATGGTACACAGAGCACACACATAACTACCATTACATGATGATACTTGAAACCAGCAGAGAAGGAAACCAAAGTTCTGAATAGTGAATACAAATATCAAAGGAGGGTAAGTAACATGTTTATAAACACTTGATATTATCAGACACAGCCCTAAGCACACACAGTGAATATCTTTAAGCCTTATATACAGTGCTCATACATCAGCCTCTTATGCGTAGACATTCTATTCGCCTGAGGCAAATATGCGTGCACACTTTATAAGCATAAGCCCCAAGCTCGCACACGGTTGGTACAAATTAGCACCCACCAGACAGTGTAAACAAAAAAGCACAGTAACTTTCTATAACCACCTTGCACGTAAGGTTGTAGTTAAGTCCAGTGGTCCTGGTGATAGGTGACAGGCAGACTCCATTTGGGGCTCCGGACATATAATCTGACGGGTCAGAGTGAGACCCGAACAAGGAACTAGGCAGAGATACGATGAGACGAACAGGTGCAGCCACGCTCATCGCATGGATAACTACACCCAAAAACAAAACACATGTCCACCTCGTATTGTTGTCTGGCTATAACCACGCTCTCCCTTATAGAGCTCCAGTTTCACTGCAGATCACGCCCTACTGTACAAGTGACCATGTCCATTTATTGGAGCTTTCCCGCCTACAAGCTCTCTCAGCTACACACACACACTGTAGTTAAAAAAGAAAAAAAACTATTTCGGTTTCGTTTCGGTTTTCGACCAGGATCATCCTGAATTTTCGTTATCGGTTTTGGTCCAGAATTTTCATTTCGTTGCATCCCTTTCTAAAATAAGTTTTATAAACAAACACGGGACGGCGATGGGGACGACTTTTGCCCCATCGTACGCAAATTTATATATGTCCAATTATGAGGAACATTATATATGGAATAACAACCCATACCTGGAACATATTTGTATGTACTATCGGTACATAGACGACATCATTTTAATTTGGCAAGGGGAAGTACAGGACATAGACTATTAGAACACATGAATAAAAATGATTTTAATTTGAAGTTCACACATATACATTCACAAACGGAAATTAGTTTTTTGGATCTAACACTTTTTGTAGATCAGAATAAAATAGCAGTAAGAAATTACAGAAAGGATACTGATAGGAAGGGCCTATTAAATGCCAAAAGTGGCCATTACAAACAATGGAAGAATAACATCCCACTAGGCCAGTATCAACGCATTAAGCGCAATTGCACCAATATTCAGTATTATAATCTAGAAGCTGAGCATTTAACTAGAAAGTTTGAAGATAAAGGTTATAATAAACACCACTTATCTAACATGAGAAACAAAGTAGACCTAATGGATAGGAAACAAATGTTGGAGAAAATAAGTGATAATAAAAAAGAGCAGACAATAGAGTACTCTAATCCCAAATTCATTACAAAATACAACAATCAACATCATATGATCAAAAGTATAATGAATAAACATTGGAATGTATTGCAATTAGACCCTATTTTGAATAAATCGGTAGGAAGCAGGCTCGAAATTGTTTTTAGAAAAAACAGACTTAAAAAATATCTTGGCCCCAAGCAAATTAAGACGTAAACCGTCGGTAAAAATCTCTGATTGGGGGAGCAGTCGTGTAACATTCAAATGTAAAACAAAAGATTGCTTAATGTGTCCACATATAGCAAAATATCATAATGTTATTGAAAATCATGATAATTCTAGGAACTTTTCAAATAAAAACAGATGTACATGTATGAGCACACATGTAGTATACCATTTGAAGTGCAAATGTTATTTTATCTATGTGGGAAGAACAAAAAGAAATATAAAATATCGTTTCAGGGAACATCTGAATAATATATAAAAGGGCCTGGAGACACATTGCGTCTCGCAGCACTTTAAATTGGTCCATAACAGTGATCCAAAGGACCTGGAGATTAAAATTATAGAATGGATCCCTCCTAATATATGGGATACCAATAGACTGCTAAAGTTGCGCCAACGAGAGACATTTTGGATTAAAAAATTGGATTGTCTCTACCCTCAAGGATTAAATATTGATTTGGATATTCAGGCTTTTTTAATATAAATGTATTCATGTAGGTGGTTATTATTATTATTATTATCGGTTATTTGTAGAGCGCCAACAGATTCTGCAGCGCTATGGTTAAATATAGGTTAAATATATTGTCTATTTTTCCAATTTTAATTTTTTACTCTATAGATTAATTTTTATAATAAGGATCTGCTGCATATAGTAGTAGTTGTGAAGCATCTAGATTAGAGGTAAGCCCTTTTCCCTATATTTTTATGTATGTTTTTATCTTTGCACACAGTTTTTATATATATTTATACATGGTATTATAATATGAAATTTTAGCATAGTATTTGTTAGAGTATGTATAGTTTATTGGCATTCCGTATGTGTATAATGTGAAATTTAAACATTTTGTATTATATGAATATTTTGTATGGAACCTTAAGAGTTAATACGAGATGATGTCGAGACCTTTCACATGGCGGCGTCATTAGTGACGCAAGTATGTCATTTCTGGATATTTTTGGCGCCAAAAAAGTTTTTTTCATTATTTACCCCATTGATGTTTGCCTTTTGCTTTTTTCTCTATCAGATGCCTATGCTTTTGCATTTTTTTCCCATTCCTGAAACTGTCATATAAGGAAATAGATAATTTTGCTTTATATGTTGTTTTTCCTCTTACATTGAGCAAGATGTCCCAATCTGATCCTGTCTCAGAAGTTTCTACTGGAACATTGCTGCCTGACATCGGGTCTACCAAAGCTAAGTGCATTTGTTGTAAAAGTGTAGAAATTATTCCACCAAATGTCATTTGTAATAGTTGTCATGATAAACCTTTACATGCAGATAGTGTTTCCATGTAACTGTAAATTTTAAAGAATTTGTTTCTGATTCTATTCTGAAGGCTTTGTCTGCATTTCCACCTTCTAATAAAACGTGTAAGGTCTTTTAAAACTTCTCATTTAGCTGATGAAATTTTCCTATTCCTGAGGCTATTTCTGATATTTCTAGGGAATGGAATAAGCCAGGTACTTCTTTTATTCCTTCTTCAAGGTTTAAAAAATTGTATCCTTTACCAGCAAAATCTATAGAGTTTTGGGAAAAAATCCCCAAAGTTGATGGGGCTATTTCTACTCTTGCTAAACGTACCACTATTCCTATGGAAGATAGTACTTCCTTCAAGGATCCTTTAGATAGGAAGCTTGAATCTTATCTAAGGAAGGCCTATTTATATTCAGGTCATCTTCTCAGACCTGCTATTTATTTGGCTGATGTTGCGGCTGCCTCAACTTTTTGGTTGGAAAATTTAGCGCAACAAGAATTGGATCCTGACATATCTAGCATTACTCGCTTACTGCAACATGCTAATCATTTTATTTGTGATGCCATTTTTGATATTATCAATATTGACGTTAGATCCATGTCTTTAGCTGTATTAGCTAGAAGAGCTTTGTGGCTTAAATCTTGGAATGCTGATATGACATCTAGATTACTATCTTTCTTTCCACGGTAATTTATTTGGTTCTCAATTGGATTCTATTATTTAAACTATCACTGGAGGAAAAGGAGTTTTTCTGCCTCAGGATAAAAAAACCTAAGGGTAAATCTAAGGCTTCTAACCGTTTTCGTTCCTTTCGTCAGAATAAGGAACAAAAACTCAATCCTCCTCCCAAGGAATCTGCTTCCTATTGGAAGCCTTCCTCAAATTGGAATAAATCCAAGCCATTTAGGAAACCAAAGTTTGCCCCTAAGTCCACATGAAGGTGCGGCCCTCATTCCAGCTCAGCTGGTAGGGGGCAGATTAAGGTTTTTCAAGGATTTTTGGATAAAATCTGTTCAAAATCATTGGATTCAGAGCATTGTCTCTCAAGGGTATCGAATAGGATTCAAAGTAAGACCTCCTGTGAGAAGATTTTTTCTCTCACGCATCCCTGTAAATCCAGTAAAAGCTCAGGCTTTTCTGAAGTGTGTTTCAGACCTGGAGTCTTCAGGGGTAATAATGCCAGTTCCTCCTCAGGAACAAGGTTTGGGGTTTCATTCAAACCTATTCATTGTACCAAAGAAAGAGAAAATTTATTCAGACCAGTTCTGGATCTGAACATTTTGAATAGTTATGTAAGAGTACCAACTTTCAAGATGTTGGCTATAAGGACTATTCTGCCTTTTGTTCAGCAAGGACATTATATGTCCACAATAGACTTGCAGGATGCATACCTTCATATTCCGATTCATCCAGAACACTATCAGTTTCTGAGATTCTCTTTTCTCCAACATTGGTGTGTCCGGTCCACGGCGTCATCCTTACTTGTGGGAATATCTCTTCCCCAACAGGAAATGGCAAAGAGTCCCAGCAAAGCTGGCCATATAGTCCCTCCTAGGCTCCGCCCACCCCAGTCATTCTCTTTGCCGTTGCACAGGCAACATCTCCACGGAGATGGTTAAGAGTATGTGGTGTTTAGTTGTAGTTTTTTTTATTCTACTATCAAGAGTTTATTTTAAAATAGTGCTGGTATGTACAGAAAAAGATGAAGAATTCTGTTTGTGAGAGGAAGATGATTTTAGCAGACAGTAACTAAAATCCTTTGCTGTTTCCACATAGGGCTGTTGAGATGAAGTAACTTCAGTTGGGGGAAACAGTTAGCAGACTTTTCTGCTTAAGGTATGACTAGCCATATTTCTAACAAGACTGTGTAATGCTGGAAGGCTGTCTTTTCCCCTCATGGGGACCGGTAAGCCATTTTCTTAGTCTCAAGCAGAATAAAGGGCTTAATATGGGCTATAAAACTGGTAGACACTTTTATGGGCAAAATCGATTGCTTTATTTGGGCTTTTTATACATGTTTATGCTGGTATTTCACACTTATAAACTTGGGGAAGTTTTTTAACGTCAGGCACTATGTTAGACACCTTTTCCAGTCAGGAAGGGCCTTCCCAGTTGTAGGCTGAGCCTCATTTTCGCGCCATTACTGCACAGTTGTTTTTGAGAGCAAGACATGCAGATGCATGTGTGAGGACCTGAAAATAGTTGGAAAAGTTCCTAGAAGGCGTCATTTGGTATCGTATTCCCCTCTGGGCTTGGTAAAGTCGCAGCAAAGGCTGTAGCTGGGACTGTAGAGGGGTTAAAACTGTAACCGGCTCCGGTTTCGTTATTTTAAGGGTTAAAGCTCTGAAAATTTGTGTGCAATACTTTTAATGCTTTAAGGCACTGTGGTGAAATTTTGGTAAATTTTGAACAATTCCTTCATATTTTTTCACATATTCAGTAATAAAGTGTGCTCTGTTTAAAATTTAAAGAGACAGTAACGGTTTTGTGTTTTACTGACAAGTTTAAGCCTGTTTAACATGTCTGTGCCTTCAGATAAGCTATGTTCTATATGTATGAAAGTCAATGTGTCTCCCCCTTCTAAATTATGTGATAATTGTGCCAAAGCGTCCAAACAAAGTAAGGACAGTACTGTCACAGATAATGAAGTTGCCCAAGATGATTCATCAGATGAAGGGAGTAGACATGGTTCTACATCATCTCCTTCTGTGTCTACACCAGTTTTGCCCACGCAGGAGGCCCCTAGTACTTCTAGCGCGCCAATGCTTATTACTATGCAACAATTGACGGCAGTAATGGATAACTCCATAGCAAATATTTTATCCAAAATGCCTGCATATCAGAGAAAGCGCGATTGCTCTTTTTTAAACACTGAAGAGCAGGAGGGCGCTGATGATAATTGTTCTGTCATACCCTCACACCAATCTGAAGGGGCCATGAGGGAGGTTTTGTCAGATGGGGAAATTTCAGATTCAGGAAAAATTTCCCAACAGGCTGAACCTGATGTTGTGACATTTAAATTTAAATTAGAACATCTCCGCGCACTGCTTAAGGAGGTGTTATCTACTCTGGATGATTGTGACAGTCTGGTCATTCCAGAAAAATTATGCAAGATGGACAAGTTCCTAGAGGTTCCGGTGCACCCCGACGCTTTTCCTATACCCAAGCGGGTGGCGGACATAGTGAATAAGGAATGGGAGAAGCCCGGTATACCTTTTGTTCCCCCTCCTATATGTAAGAAATTATTTCCTATGGTCGACCCCAGAAAGGACTTATGGCAGACAGTCCCTAAGGTCGAGGCAGTTTCTACTCTAAACAAGCGCACTACTATTCCTATCGAGGATAATTGTGCTTTCAAAGATCCTATGAATAAAAAATTGGAGGGTTTGCTTAAAAAGATTTTTGTACAGCAAGGTTACCTTCTTCAACCCATTTCGTGCATTGTTCCTGTCACTACAGCAGCGTGGTTCTGGTTCGAGGAACTAGAAAAGTCGCTCAGTAGAGAGACTCCATATGAGGAGGTTATGGACAGAGTTCACGCACTTAAGTTGGCTAACTCTTTTATTTTAGATGCCGCTTTGCAAATAGCTAGATTAGCGGCGAAAAATTCAGGGTTTGCAATTGTGGCGCGCAGAGTGCTTTGGCTAAAGTCTTGGTCAGCGGATGTATCATCCTAGACAAAATTGCTTAATATCCCCTTCAAGGGTAAAACTCTCTTTGGGCCAGAATTGAAAGAGATTATCTCAGACATCACTGGGGGAAAGGGCCACGCCCTCCCACAAGATAGGCCTTTGAAAGCCAAGAATAAGTCTAATTTTCGTTCCTTTCGTAATTTCAGGAACGGACCGGGCTCTAATTCTGCATCCTCTAAGCAAGAGGGTAATACCTCACAGACCAAACCAGCCTGGAAACCGATGCAAGGCTGGAACAAGGGTAAGCAGGCCAAGAAGCCTGCCGCTGCTAACAAAACAGCATGAAGGAGTAGCCCCCGGTCCGGGACCGGATCTAGTGGGGGGCAGACTCTCTCTCTTTGCTCCGGCTTGGGCAAGAGATGTTCAGGATCCCTGGACGCTAGAAATAGTTTCTCAGGGTTATCTTCTGGAATTCAAGGAACTACCCCCAAGGGGAAGGTTCCACATGTCTCACTTATCCTCAAACCAAATAAAGAGACAGGCATTCTTACATTGTGTAGAAGACCTGTTAAAGATGGGAGTGATACACCCAGTTCCAACGGCGGAACAAGGAATGGGATTTTACTCAAATCTGTTTGTAGTTCCCAAAAAAGAGGGAACTTGCAGACCAATCCTGGATTTAAAGATCCTAAACAAATTTCTCAGAGTACCATCGTTCAAGATGGAAACCATTCGAACGATTCTACCCACAATCCAGGAAGGTCAATTTATGACTACCGTGGATCTAAAGGATGCGTATCTACATATCCCTATCCACAAAGAACATTTTCAGTTCCTAAGGTTCGCCTTTCTGGACAAACATTACCAGTTTGTGGCCCTCCGATTCGGGTTAGCCACTGCTCCAAGGATTTTCACAAAGGTACTCGGATCCCTTCTAGCGGTTCTAAGACCAAGGGGCATTGCAGTAGTACCGTACTTGGACGACATTCTAATACAAGCGTCGTCTCTTTCAAAGGCAAAGGCTCACTCAGACATCGTTCTGGCCTTTCTCAGATCTCACGGATGGAAGGTGAACATAGAAAAAAGTTCCCTGTCTCCGTCGACAAGGGTTCCCTTCTTGGGAACAATAATAGATTCCTTAGAAATGAGGATTTTCTTGACAGAAGTCAGAAAGTCAAAACTTCTAAACGCTTGTCAAGTTCTTCATTCTATTCCTCGTCCTTCCGTAGCTCAGTGCATGGTAGTAGTAGGATTGATGGTTGCAGCAATGGACATAGTTCCTTTTGCGCGAATTCATCTAAGACCATTACAACTGTGCATGCTGAAACAGTGGAATGGGGACTATACAGACTTGTCTCCAGTGATTCAAGTAGATCAGAAGACCAGAGACTCACTCCGTTGGTGGCTAACCCAGGATCACCTGTCCCAGGGAATGAGCTTCCGCAGTCCAGAGTGGGTCATCGTCACGACCGACGCCAGCCTAGTGGGCTGGGGCGCGGTCTGGGAATCCGTCTGGGAATCCCTGAAAGCTCAGGGACTATGGTCTCGGGAAGAGTCTCTTCTCCCGATAAACATTCTGGAACTAAGAGCGATATTCTATGCTCTCAGGGCTTGGCCTCAGCTAGCAAAGGCCAGATTCATAAGATTCCAATCAGACAACATGACGACTGTTGCGTATATCAATCATCAGGGTGGAACAAGGAGTTCCCTGGCGATGAAAGAAGTGACCAAAAATAATACAATGGGCGGAGAATCACTCCTGCCACCTATCTGCGATCCACATTCCAGGTGTGGAAAACTGGGAAGCGGATTATTTGAGTCAGACATTCCATCCGGGGGAGTGGGAACTCCACCCGGAGATCTTTGCCCAGTTGACGCAACTATGGGGCATTCCAGATATGGATCTGATGGCATCCCGTCAGAACTTCAAGGTTCCTTGCTACGGGTCCAGATCCAGGGATTCCAAGGCGACTCTAGTGGATGCACTAGTAGCGCCTTGGACCTTCAACCTAGCTTATGTGTTTCCACCGTTTCCTCTCATCCCCAGGCTGGTAGCCAGGATCAAACAGGAGAGGGCCTCGGTGATCTTGATAGCTCCTGCGTGGCCATGCAGGACTTGGTATGCAGACCTGGTGAATGTCATCGGTTCCACCATGGAAGCTACCTTTGAGACAGGACCTTCTTGTTCAGGGTCCATTCGAACATCCAAATCTGGTCTCCCTCCAGCTGACGGCTTGGAGATTGAACGCTTGATTCTATCAAAGCGTGGGTTTTCAGATTCTGTGATAGATACTCTGGTTCAAGCCAGAAAACCGGTAACTAGAAAGATTTACCATAAAATATGGAAAAGATATATCTGCTGGTGTGAATCCAAGGGATTCCCATGGAATAGGATAAAAATTCCTAGGATTCTTTCCTTTCTACAAGAAGGTTTGGATAAAGGATTATCTGCGAGTTCTCTAAAGGGTCTTATCTGTCTTACTACACAAACGACTGGCAGTTGTGCCAGATGTTCAAGCATTTGTTCAGGCTTTGGTCAGGATCAAGCCTGTTTACAGACCTTTGACTTCTCCCTGGAGTTTAAATCTAGTTCTTTCAGTTCTTCAAGGGGTTCCGTTTGAACCTTTACATTCCATAGATATTAAGTTGTTATCTTGGAAAGTTTTGTTTTTGGTTGCTATTTCTTCTGCTAGAAGAGTTTCTGAGTTATCTGCTCTACAATGTACTCCACCCTATCTGGTGTTCCATTCAGATAAGGTTGTTTTGCGTACTAAGCCTGGTTTTCTACCAAAGGTTGTTTCCAACAAAAATATTAATCTGGAGATAGTTGTACCTTCTTTGTGTCCGAATCCAGTTTCAAAGAAGGAACGTTTGCTACACAATTTAGATGTAGTCCGTGCTCTAAAATTCTACTTAGAAGCTACAAAAGAGTTCAGACAAACTTCTTCTCTGTTTGTCGTCTATTCTGGTAAAAGGAGAGGTCAAAAAGCAACTTCTACCTCTTTTTCCTTTTGGCTTAAAAGCATCATCCGATTGGCTTATGAGACTGCCGGACGGCAGCCTCCTGAAAGAATCACAGCTCACTCCACTAGGGCTGTAGCTTCCACATGGGCCTTCAAGAACAAGGCTTCTGTTGATCAGATATGTAAGGCAGCGACTTGGTCTTCACTGCACACTTTTGCCAAATTTTACTAATTTGATACTTTTGCTTTTTCGGAGGCTATTTTTGGGAGAAAAGTTTTGCAAGCCGTGGTGCCTTCCGTTTAGGTAACCTGATTTGCTCCCTCCCTTCATCCGTGTCCTAAAGCTTTGGTATTGGTTCCCACAAGTAAGGATGACGCCGTGGACCGGACACACCAATGTTGGAGAAAGCAGAATTTATGCTTACCTAATAAATTACTTTCTCCAACGGTGTGTCCGGTCCACGGCCCGCCCTGGTTTTTTAATCAGGTCTGATGAATTATTTTCTCTAACTACAGTCACCACGGCACCCTATGGTTTCTCCTATTTTTTCCTCCTGTCCGTCGGTCGAATGCCTCGGGTGGGCGGAGCCTAGGAGGGACTATATGGCCAGCTTTGCTGGGACTCTTTGCCATTTCCTGTTGGGGAAGAGATATTCCCACAAGTAAGGATGACGCCGTGGACCGGACATACCGTTGGAGAAAGTAATTTATCAGGTAAGCATAAATTCTGTTTTCCAGAAAAGCATTACCAATTTGTTGCTCTTCCATTTGGCCTAGCAACAGCTCCAAGGATCTTTTCAAAGGTTCTGGGTGCCCTGCTATCTGTACTCAGAGAACAGGGTGTTGCTGTGTTTCCTTATTTGGACGATATCTTGGTACTAGCTCAGTCTTTACATACTGCAGAATCTCACACGAATCAACTAGTGTTGTTTCTTCAGAAACATGGTTTGAGGATCAATTTACCAAAAAGTTTCTTGATTCCTCAGACAAGGGTCACCTTTTTAGGCTACCAGATAGATTCAGTGTTCTTGACAAGGGACGTTTAAAATTGTTCGCAGCATGCCGGCACCTTCAGTCTGTCATTCTCTTCAGTGGCTATGTGCATGGAAGTTTTAGGTCTCATGACTGCAGCATCGGACGCGATCCCCTTTGCTCGTTTTCACAAGAGACCTCTACAGCTTTGCATGCTGAATCAATGGTGCAGGGATTATACAAAGATATCCCAATTAATATCCTTGAATCCCAATGTACGACACTCTCTGACATGGTGGATAGATCACCATCGTTTGGTTCAAGGGGCTTCTTTTGTTCGGCCAACCTGGACTGTGATCTCAACAGATGCAAGTCTTTCAGGTTGGGGAGCTGTTTGGGGGTCTCTGACAGCACAAGGGGTTTGGAAATCTCAAGAGGCGAGATTACCAATAAATATTTTAGAACTCCGTGCAATTTTCAGGGCTCTTCAGTTTTGGCCTCTGCTAAAGAGAGAACCGTTCATTTGTTTTCAGACAGACAATATCACAACTGTGGCTTATGTCAATCATCAGGGTGGGACTCACAGTCCCCAAGCTATGAAAGAAGTATCTCGGATACTTGCTTGGGCGGAATCCAGATCCTGTCTAATCTCTGTGGTGCATATCCCAGGTGTAGACAATTGGGAAGCGGATTATCTCAGCCTTTACATCCAGTGGAGTGGTCTCTCCATCCAGATGTGTTTTCTCAGATTGTTCAGATGTGGGGTCTTCCAGAGATAGATCTCATGGCCTCTCATCTAAACAAGAAACTTCCCAGATACCTGTCCAGGTCCAGGGATGTTCAGGCGGAAGCAGTGGATGCACTGACACTTCCTTAGTTTTATCATCCTGTTTACATCTTCCCGCCTCTAGGTGTGGGAAAGGTCAGAAATACAATTTGTCAACATCCAAGGGTCTTGAATTGAATAGGCTTTCAATCAAAGCCTTCTCAAAGAAGATTCCTAAGGCTTTCAGTTCCTTGAGATCCCTTGAAAGCCACAGCCTTTCTTGCTTGTGTTAAGGACTTGGCGATAATGGGAGTACTTTCACCTGTTCTGGTTTCACAGAGAAACCACGGTTGTACTCCATCTACTCAATCAAGTAACTTTTGGCCTATTTTGTATCTCAACTCGAAACTTTCTGAAAGTGTCAACTTTCTAAATGAAGTCAGTTCACACTGTACTTTAGTGCAGGAGTGCCAGTTTGTCTACCATCGACATAAAAGTCCTATTTACATATTCCTATTAACGGGAATCAAGTCAGTTTCCTGAGATTTGGCAACAGCTCCCAGAGTCTTTACAAAGGTTTTAGGGGCATTGCTGACTGTAGTGCAGTGGTTTTAAAGCCTGTCATCAGGCCTCCCTAACAGTCCAGATTGTCAGGATATCTGAACTGAAGCACAGGTGAAATAATCAGCTGATTAGTAACCATGGTTATTAACCTGCTGTTTATCAGAATCAAGACTCCACCCACCATTCCCCATATTTGGAGTAGCCAATCTGGGCTTTAGTCTGCAGACAACAAAGCTGTCATAATGTTAGTATAAATTACATTGGTTTGCAGTTATCAGCTTAAGTCCATTAGGGAAAGATATGTTGCAGGGCTAGTTGTGAGAAGTCAGCAAGGTGCATTTTAAGTTCTGAGTAAATACTCAATTTTTAGAGCTTACTTAAGTAAATAATGAAAGTATATCACCATGTTTCATTACACTTAACTAATCATTTTATATAAAAATGTCTCTTTAATATCAGTGAATCCATGACAGAAAAAAGAAGAAAGTAAATTGACTCACAAAAGAAAGTGACAGTCTATAAATAATGTGAGAGATAAAGTTGAGAGCTGGATGACTAATAAGTAGTGGGAAAAGAGTTGCAGGTTACAACAGTTCAAAATAGGTTATGATGTGTAGTTTATTGCAGTCCTTTTAAAATAAATAGTGTTACACTACTTTAGTTTGATAGATATTTACAAAATAAAAACATTTACTCTGCTAGATACGACGAGTCCACAGATTCATCCTTGAGGGATATTATCCTCCTGCTAACAGGAAGTGGCAAAGAGAACCACAGCAGAGCTGCATATATAGCTCCTCCCTTCTCTCCACCCCCAGTCATTCTCTTTGCCTATACTAGTGATAGGAAGAGATGTTAAAATGATAGTTTTTATTTTCTTCAAGCAAGACTTTATTTTAAATGGTACCGGTGAGTGCTATTTTCCCTCAGGCAGTAGATGTAAGAAGATTTCTGCCTGGAGGTTTATGATCTTAGCAGTTGTCACTAAGATCCAGATGAGTTCCCACAGAATGGCTGAGGAGTACTAGAGAAGCTTCAGTGGGGGGAACGTTTTTCATGCTACAAGCATTGAGGTATGTTCAGTCGTTTATTTCTGGAGAGACTGCGATATTTCAGAACAGGCTGACATAGTTCCCATGAGGGAAAGGGTAAGCAGTAATCCTATGTATAAGAAGGGGTTTTACTGGAGACCTGTGTGTGAATGTTTTTGGGCTAAATGCAGCAAAGGATGGCAGCATGGTTAGACACTGGGGCAACATAACGTTTTTATGGCAGAAACGTTTTTTATGTTCAGTGTTACTGGGCATTTATACTGGAGGTTTTCACATGGCTTATATATTTATTTGGGATGCAAGTACCCACATGGCTAGTTCCTATACCGCTTCATAGCGTTTTTTTTAGGCTGGGAGACACCACATATGATGGGATGGGCCTAATTTTCGCGCCTCAGATGCGCAGTTGATTTTCACATGAAGGCAGCAAACTTCAGCTCTGGTTGGGCCCAAACTGAAGACATAGGCTAACGGAGTCATAGGGAGATTTCTCAGACCCCTAAGGGGCAGGTAAGTGCCACAGCAGAGCTGTGGTGAGGTGCAGGGGGTTGTTAGTTTAATTATTATAACGTTTTGGAATAAAGTTTTGCTTATAGAGGGTTAATTTGTCCCTTACTTGTGGTGCAATCTTAGGCTACAATATAAGATAGATATATGCTAAAATTGTGAGCGTTTTAGCATTTTTAAGCAGATTTGGAAAAATTGTGCGCTTTTTCTTCTGTTATGTGTGATCAGTCCACGGGTCATCATTACTTCTGGGATATTATCTGCTCCCCTACAGGAAGTGCAAGAGGATTCACCCAGCAGAGTTGCTATATAGCTCCTCCCCTCTACGTCACCCCCAGTCATTCTCTTGCACCCAAAGACTAGATAGGAGGTGTGAGAGGACTATGGTGATTATACTTAGTTTTTATAACTTCAATCAAAAGTTTGTTATTTTACAATAGCACCGGAGCGTGTTATTACTTCTCTGGCAGAGTTTGAAGAAGAATCTACCAGAGTTTTTTATTATGATTTTAACCGGAGTAGTTAAGATCATATTGCTGTTTCTCGGCCATCTGAGGGAGGTAAAAGCTTCAGATCAGGGGACAGCGGGCAGTTGAATCTGCATTGAGGTATGTAGCAGTTTTTATTTTCTGAATGGAATTGATGAGAAAATCCTGCTATACCGATATAATGACATGTATGTATACTCTACACTTCAGTATTCTGGGGATGGTATTTCACCGGAATTACTCTGTAAAAGTACATTAAACCTTTTAATAGGTATTTAATTCATGTTAAACGTTTTTGCTGGAATGTAGAATCGTTTGCATTTCTGAGGTACTGAGTGAATAAATATTTGGGCATTATTTTTCCACTTGGCAGTTTGCTTGTTTTGATTATGACAGTTTCGTTTCTCTCTCACTGCTGTGTGTGAGGGGGAGGGGCCGGTTTTTGGCGCTCTTTGCTACGCATCAAAAAATTTTCAGTCAGTTACACTTATATTTTCTGCATGATCCGGTTCATCTCTGACAGAACTCAGGGGTCTTCAAACTTCTTTGAAGGGAAGTAGATTCTCTCAGCAGAGCTGTGAGATTTAATAGTGACTGTGATTTAAAACGTTGCTCTGTAATTTTTATGTTTAAAATTTAATTAGTGTTATTTTACTAATGGGAACAAACCTTTACTAAAAAGTTGTGTTGTTTGTTAAGAGTGATGCTATAACTGTTTTTCAGTTCATTATTTCAACTGTCATTTAATCGTTTAGTGCTTTTGAGGCACAGTACGCTTTTATTAAATAAAATTGTAACCGAGTTGCATGTTTATTGCTAGTGTGTTAAACATGTCTGATTCAGAGGAAGATACCTGTGTCATTTGTTCCAATGCCAAGGTGGAGCCCAATAGAAATTTATGTACTAGCTGTATTGATGCTACCTTAAATAAAAGCCAATCTGTACAAATTGAACAAATTTCACCAAACAGCGAGGGGAGAGTTATGCCGACTAACTCGCCTCACGTGTCAGTACCTGCATCTCCCGCCCGGGAGGTGCGTGATATTATGGCGCCTAGTACATCTGGGCAGCCATTACAGATAACATTACAAGATATGGCTACTGTTATGACTGAAGTTTTGGCTAAATTACCAGAACTAAGAGGCAAGCGTGATCACTCTGGGGTGAGAACAGAGTGCGCTGATAATTCTAGGGCCATGTCTGATACTGCGTCACAGCTTGCAGAGCATGAGGACGGAGAGCTTCATTCTGTAGGTGACGGTTCTGATCCAAACAGATTAGATTCAGATATTTCAAATTTTAAGTTTAAATTGGAAAACCTCCGTGTATTACTAGGGGAGGTCTTAGCAGCTCTCAACGATTGTAACGCTGTTGCAATACCAGAGAAAATGTGTAGGTTGGATAAATACTTTGCGGTACCGGCGAGTACTGACGTTTTTCCTATACCTAAGAGATTAACTGAAATTGTTACTAAGGAGTGGGACAGACCCGGTGTGCCGTTCTCACCCCCTCCAATATTTAGAAAGATGTTTCCAATAGACGCCACCACACGGGACTTATGGCAAACGGTCCCTAAGGTGGAGGGAGCAGTTTCTACTTTAGCTAAGCGTACCACTATCCCGGTGGAGGATAGCTGTGCTTTTTCAGATCCTATGGATAAAAAATTAGAGGGTTACCTTAAGAAAATGTTTGTTCAACAAGGTTTTATATTACAACCCCTTGCATGCATCGCGCCGATCACGGCTGCGGCAGCATTTTGGATTGAGTCTCTAGAAGAGAACCTTAGTTCAGCTACGCTGGACGACATTACGGACAGGCTTAGAGTCCTTAAACTAGCTAATTCATTCATTTCGGAGGCCGTAGTACATTTAACCAAACTTACGGCTAAGAATTCAGGATTCGCCATTCAGGCACGCAGGGCGCTGTGGCTAAAATCCTGGTCGGCTGATGTAACTTCTAAGTCCAAATTACTTAATATACCTTTCAAGGGGCAAACTTTATTTGGGCCCGGTTTGAAAGAAATTATTGCTGACATTACAGGAGGTAAGGGCCACGCTCTACCTCAAGACAAAGCCAAAGCTAAGGCTAGACAGTCTAATTTTCGTCCCTTTCGGAATTTCAAAGCAGGAGCAGCGCCAACCTCCACTGCACCAAAACAGGGAGGAACTGTTGCTCGTTACAGACAAGGCTGGAAGCCTAACCAGTCCTGGAACAAGGGCAAGCAGGCCAGTAAACCTGCTGCTGCCTCAAAGACAGCATGAACCGAGGGCCCCCGATCCGGGACCGGATCTAGTGGGGGGCAGACTCTCTCTCTTCGCCCAGGCTTGGGCAAGAGATGTCCAGGATCCCTGGGCGCTAGAGATCATATCTCAGGGATACCTTCTAGACTTCAAATTCTCTCCCCCAAAAGGGAGATTTCATCTGTCAAGGTTGTCAACAAACCAAATAAAGAAGGACGCGTTTCTACGCTGTGTACAAGATCTATTATTAATGGGAGTGATCCATCCGGTTCCGCGGTCGGAACAAGGACAAGGGTTTTACTCAAACCTGTTTGTGGTTCCCAAAAAAGAGGGAACTTTCAGGCCAATCTTGGATTTAAAGATCCTAAACAAATTCCTAAGAGTTCCATCGTTCAAAATGGAAACTATTCGGACAATCTTACCCATGATCCAAGAGGGTCAGTACATGACCACAGTGGATTTAAAGGATGCTTACCTTCACATACCGATTCACAAAGATCATTACCGGTATCTAAGGTTTGCCTTCTTAAACAGGCATTACCAGTTTGTAGCCCTTCCATTCGGATTGGCTACGGCTCCAAGAATCTTTACAAAGGTTCTGGGTGCCCTTCTGGCGGTACTAAGACCGCGAGGAATTTCGGTAGCTCCGTACCTAGACGACATTCTGATACAAGCTTCAAGCTTTCAAACTGCCAAGTCTCATACAGAGTTAGTTCTGGCATTTCTAAGGTCGCATGGATGGAAAGTAAACGAAAAGAAGAGTTCTCTCTTTCCTCTCACAAGAGTTCCATTCTTGGGGACTCTTATAGATTCTGTAGAAATGAGGATTTATCTGACAGAAGACAGATTAACAAAGCTTCTAAATGCATGCCGTGTCCTTCATTCCATTCAACTCCCGTCAGTAGCTCAATGCATGGAGGTGATCGGCTTAATGGTAGCAGCAATGGACATAGTTCCCTTTGCACGCCTACATCTCAGACCGCTGCAATTGTGCATGCTGAGTCAGTGGAATGGGGATTACTCAGATTTGTCCCCCACTCTGAATCTGGATCAAGAGACCAGAAATTCTCTTCTATGGTGGCTTTCTCGGCCACATCTGTCCAGGGGGATGCCGTTCAGCAGGCCGGACTGGACAATTGTAACAACAGACGCCAGCCTTCTAGGTTGGGGCGCTGTCTGGAATTCTCTGAAGGCTCAGGGACAATGGAGTCAGGAGGAAAGTCTCCTGCCAATAAACATTCTGGAATTGAGAGCAGTTCTCAATGCCCTTCTATCTTGGCCCCAGTTAAAGACTCGGGGGTTCATCAGGTTTCAGTCGGACAACCTCACGACTGTAGCTTACATCAACCATCAAGGAGGGACAAGAAGCTCCCTAGCAATGATAGAGGTATCAAAGATATTTCGCTGGGCAGAGTCTCACTCTTGCCACCTGTCAGCAATCCACATCCCGGGAGTGGAGAACTGGGAGGCGGATTTCTTGAGTCGCCAGACTCTTCATCCGGGGGAGTGGGAACTTCATCCGGAGGTCTTTGCCCAAATACTTCAACGTTGGGGCAAACCAGAGATAGATCTCATGGCGTCTCGCCAGAACGCCAAACTTCCTCGCTACGGATCCAGATCCAGGGATCCGGGAGCGGTTCTGATAGATGCTTTGACAGCACCTTGGAACTTCAGGATGGCTTATGTATTTCCACCCTTCCCACTGCTTCCTCGATTGATTGCCAAAATCAAACAGGAGAGAGCATCAGTGATTCTAATAGCGCCTGCATGGCCGCGCAGGACTTGGTATGCAGATCTAGTGGACATGTCATCCTGTCCGCCTTGGTCTCTACCTCTAAGACAGGACCTTCTGATTCAGGGTCCATTCAATCATCAAAGTCTAACTTCTCTGAAGCTGACTGCTTGGAAATTGAACGCTTGATTTTATCAAAACGTGGTTTTTCTGAGTCGGTTATTGATACCCTGATACAGGCTAGGAAGCCTGTTACCAGAAAGATTTACCATAAAATATGGCGTAAATACCTATACTGGTGTGAATCCAAAGATTACTCCTGGAGTAAGGTTAGGATTCCTAGGATATTGTCTTTTCTACAAGAAGGTTTAGAAAAGGGTTTATCGGCTAGCTCATTAAAGGGACAGATCTCAGCTCTGTCCATCTTGTTACACAGGCGTCTGTCAGAAAATTCAGACATCCAGGCCTTTTGTCAGGCTTTAACTAGGATCAAGCCTGTGTTTAAAACTGTTGCTCCGCCATGGAGTTTAAACTTAGTTCTTAACGTTTTACAGGGTGTTCCGTTTGAACCCCTTCATTCCATTGATATAAAATTGTTATCTTGGAAAGTTCTATTTTTAATGGCTATTTCCTCGGCTCGAAGAGTCTCTGAGTTATCAGCCCTACATTGTGATTCTCCTTATCTGATCTTTCACTCAGACAAGGTAGTTCTGCGTACTAAACCTGGGTTCTTACCTAAGGTAGTCACTAACAGGAATATCAATCAAGAGATTGTTGTTCCATCCTTGTGTCCAAATCCTTCTTCAAAGAAGGAACGTCTTCTACACAATCTGGATGTAGTTCGTGCCCTCAAGTTCTACTTGCAGGCAACTAAAGATTTTCGCCAAACTTCTTCCCTGTTTGTCGTTTATTCTGGACAGAGGAGAGGTCAAAAAGCTTCTGCTACCTCTCTCTCTTTTTGGCTTCGTAGCATAATACGTTTAGCCTATGAGACTGCTGGACAGCAGCCTCCTGAAAGAATTACAGCTCATTCCACTAGAGCTGTGGCTTCCACTTGGGCCTTTAAGAATGAGGCCTCTGTTGAACAGATTTGCAAGGCTGCAACTTGGTCTTCGCTTCATACTTTTTCCAAATTTTACAAATTTGACACTTTTGCTTCTTCGGAGGCTATTTTTGGGAGAAAGGTTCTTCAGGCAGTGGTTCCTTCTGTATAATGAGCCTGCCTATCCCTCCCGTCATCCGTGTACTTTTGCTTTGGTATTGGTATCCCAGAAGTAATGATGACCCGTGGACTGATCACACATAACAGAAGAAAACATAATTTATGCTTACCTGATAAATTCCTTTCTTCTGTTGTGTGATCAGTCCACGGCCCGCCCTGTTTTTTAAGGCAGGTACATATTTTTTAAATTATAATTCAGTCACCACTACACCCTTGGTTTCTCCTTTCTCGTTGGTCTTTGGTCGAATGACTGGAGGTGACGTAGAGGGGAGGAGCTATATAGCAACTCTGCTGGGTGAATCCTCTTGCACTTCCTGTAGGGGAGCAGATAATATCCCAGAAGTAATGATGACCCGTGGACTGATCACACAACAGAAGAAAGGAATTTATCAGGTAAGCATAAATTATGTTTTTACTTCTTAAAGGCGCAGTACCGTTTTTCAAAATTGTTGTTTCTTCAATAAAGTGTGTTCAAGACTTTTTGTGGTTATTACTAGCCTGTTCAACACGTCTGACATTGAGGAAAGTCAATGCTCTATGTATTTAGAAGCCATTGTGGAACCCCCACTTACATTGTGTCCCTCATGTACTGAAAGGGCCTTACATTGCAAAGAACATATTTTAGGTGATAAAAGTATGTCTAAGGATGATTCTCAGTCTGAAGAGAATCAGATTATGCCATCCAATTCTCTCCAAGTGTCCCAACCTCTAACACCCACTCAAGTGACGCCAAGTACTTTGTGTGCGCCTAATTATTTTACTCTGCAAGATATGGCTGCAGTTATGTCTACTACCCTTACAGAGGTATTATCTAAACTGCCAGGTTTACAAGGTAAGCGCAATAGGTCCGGTATTAAGGTAAATGCTGAGCCCTCTGATGCTTTATTGGCCATTTCCGATGTACCCTCAGTGTTCGGATTTGGGGGTCAGGGAATTGCTGTCTGAGGGAGAGCTTTCAGATTCAGGAAATGTATTACCTCAGACAGACTCGGACGTGATGTCTTTTAAATTTAAGCTTGAACACCTCCGCCTGTTACTCCGGGTTGTTTTAGCGACTCTGGATGATTGTGACCCTATTGTGTAAGATGGGTAAATATCTAGAAGTACCTACTTACACTGATGTTTTTCCAGTCCCTAAAAGAATTTCGGACATTGTTACTAAGGAATGGGATAGACCAGGCATTCTGTTCTCTCCCCCTCCTACTTTTTAAGAAAATGTTTCCCATATCTGACACCATTTGGGATTATTGGCAAACGGTCCCTAAGGTGGAGGGAGCTATTTCTACCCTAGCTAAGCGTACAACTATACCTATTGAGGACAGTTATGCGTTCAAAGATCCTATGGATAAAAAATTGGAGGGTCTTCTAAAGAAATTCTTTATTGATCAGGGTTTTCTTCTACAACCTATAGCGTGCATTGTTCCAGTTACTACTGCAGCAGCTTTTTGGTTCGAGGCTCTAGAGGAGTCTCTTAAGGTTGAGACCCCATTGGATGATATTTTGGATAGAATTAAGGCTCTCAAGCTAGCTAATTCTTTTATTACTGATGCCGCTTTCAAATGGCTAAATTAGCGGCAAAAAATGCAGGCTTTGCCATTTTAGCGCGTAGAGTGTTATGGCTTAAATCTTGGTCTGCTGATGTATCATCAAAATCTAAGCTTTTAGCTACTCCTTTTAAAGGCAAGACCCTATTCGGGCCTGAACTGAAGGAAATCATTTCTGACATTACTGGAGGTAAAGGTCATGCCCTACCTCAGGATAAGACTGTTAAGATGAGGACTAAACAAAATAATTTTCGTTCCTTTCGAAACTTTAAAGGTGGATCCTCTACTTCCTCTTCCGCCACAAAGCAGGATGGGAATTTTGCACAATCCAAGTCAGTCTGGAGACCTAACCAGGCCTGGAATAAAGGTAAACAAGTTAAGAAGCCCGCTGCTGCTACCAAGACAGCATGAAGGGGCAGCCCCCGATCCGGGACCGGATTTAGTAGGGGGCAGACTTTCTCTCTTCGCTCAGGCTTGGGCAAGGGATGTTCAGGATCCCTGGGCATTAGAAATTGTGACCCAGGGGTATCGGCTAGAATTCAAGGATTTTCTCCCAAGAGGGAGATTTCATCTTTCACATTTGTCTGTAGATCAGACAAAAAGAGGCGTTCTTACGCTGTGTAAAACACCTCTCTACCATGGGTGTAATTTGTCCAGTTCCAAAACTAGAACAGGGACAGGGGTTTTACTCATCTGTTTGAGGTTCCCAAAAAAGCGGGAACCCTCAGACGGATTTTAGATCTCAGATGCCTTAACAAATTTCTCAGAGTCCCATCGTTCAAGATGGAGACTATACGAACAATTTTACCAATGATTCAGGAGGGTCTATATATGACCACCGTGGACCTAAAGGATGTGTATCTTCACATTCCTATCCACAAGGATCATCATCCGTTTCTAAGGTTCGCCTTTCTGGACGAACATTATCAGTTCGTGGCCTTTCCTTTCGGGTTGGCCACAGCTCCCAGAATCTTCACAAAGGTGCTAGGGTCTCTTCTGGCGGTTCTCAGGCCACGGGGCATAGCAGTGGCGCCCTGTCTGGACGATATTTTGATCCAGGCTTCAACTTATCACCTGACCAAATCTCACACGGACATTGTGTTAGCATTTTCTAAGAACTCACGGTTGGAAAGTGAATATAGAAAAGAGTTCACTAGTTCCACTAACAAGAGTTCCATTCTTGGGAACTCTGATAGACTCGGTAGACATGAAAAATTTTCTGACGGAGGTCAGAAAGTCAAAGATTATAAGTACTTGCCGAACACTTCAGTCCATTCCTCGGCCATCAGTGGCGCAGTGTATGGAGGTCATTGGGTTAATGGTAGCGGCAATGGACATCGTTCCGTTTGCTCGCTTTCATCTCAGACCACTGCAGCTGTGCATGCTCAGACAGTGGAATGGGGATTATGCGAATTTATCTTCTTCGATAAATCTGGACCCAGAGACCAGAGACTTTCTTCTTTGGTGGTTGTCACAGGATCATCTGTCCCAGGGAATGTTTTTCCGCAGGCCAGCATGGGTCATAGTGACGACGGACGCCAGCCTCTTGGGCTGGGGTGCAGTCTGGAATTCCCTGAAGGGTCAGGGTGTTTGGACTCAGGAGGAGTCCCTATTACTTATCAATATTCTGGAACTGAGAGCAATATTCAACACGCTTCAGTCGTGGCCTCAGTTGGCCTTGGCCAAATTCATAAGATTCCAGTCAGACAATATCACGACTGTAGTATATATTAATCATCAAGGGGGAACAAAGAGTTCTCTAGAGATGATAGAGGCTTCAAAGATAATCCGATGGGCGGAGATTCACTCTTGCCACCTATCAGCAATCTATATCTTGGGAGTAGAGAACTGGGAAGCGGATTTTCTAAGTCGTCACTTTTCATCCGGAGGTGTTTGCGTCATTGATTCATCAATGTGGCACACCGGAATTGGATCTGATGGCATCTCGTCAGAATGCCAAACTTCCTTGTTACGGGTCCAGGTCAAGGGATCCCCAAGCTGTACTGATAGATGCTCTAGCAGTACCTTGGTCGTTCAACCTGGCTTATGTGTTTCCTCCATTTCCTCTCCTACCTTGTCTGATTGCAAGAATCAAACAGGAGAGAGCTTCAGTAATCCTGATGGCGCCTGCATGGCCACGCAGGACTTGGAATGCAGATCTAGTGGACATGTCATCTCTGCCACCGTGGAAACTGTCATTGAGACAGGACCTTCTTATCCAAGGTCCGTTCCAATATCCAAATCTAAATTCTCTGCAACTGACTGCCTTGAGATTGAACGCTTGATTTTATCTAAGCAGGGATTCTCTGAGTCGGTCATTGATGCTTTGATTCAGGCTCAAAAGCCTGTCACTAGAAAAATTTACCATAAGATATGGCGTAAATATCTTTATTGGTGCGAATCCAAGGGCTACTCATGGAGTAGGGTTAGGATTCCTAGGGTTTTGTCCTTTCTCCAAGAAGGATTGGAGAAGGGATTATCAGCTAGTTCCTTAAAGGGACAAATTTCTGCTTTGTCAGTTTTACTACACAAGCGTCTGGTGGATGTCCCAGACGTTCAGTCTTTTTATCAAGCTTTAATCAGAATCAAGCCTGCGTTTAAACCTATTGCACCGCCATGGAGTTTGATTTTTAGTTCTCAATGTTCTTCAAGGGGTTCTGTTTGAATCCATGCATTCCATGGATATTAAGCTTTTATCTTGGAAAGTTTTGTACTTAGTTGCTATCTCTTCTGCTCGAAGGGTTTCTGAGCTTTCTGTGTTACCATGTGATTCGCCTTATTTTATATTCCATTCTGATAAGGTGGTTTTGCATACTAAACCTGGATTCCTTCCTAAGGTTGTTTCAAATAAGAATATTAATCAGGAAATTGTTGTTCCTTCCTTTTTGTCCTAATCCTTCATCTAAGAAGGAACGTCTGTTACATAACTTGGACGTGGTTCGTGCCTTGAAGTTTTACTTACAAGCGACCAAGGATTTCCGTCAAACATCTTCTCTATTCATTGTTTATTCTGGAAAGCGTAGGGGTCAAAAAGCTACGGCTACCTCTTTCTTTTTGTCTGAAAAGCATCATCCGCCTGGCCTACGAGACTTCTGGACAGCAGCCTCCTGAAAAGATTATGGCTCTACTAGAGCGGTGGCTTCCACATGGGCTTTTAAAAACGATGCTTCTGTTGAACAGATTTGTAAGGCTGCGACTTGGTCCTCCCTTCATACTTTTTTCCAAATTTTCCAAATTTGATACTTTTGCTTCTTCGGAGGCTATTTTTGGGAGAGAAAAGTTCTTCAAGCAGTGGTGCCTTCCATATTATCTGTCTTGTCCCTCCCGTTCATCCGTGTCCTGTTGCTTTGGTATTGTATCCCACAAGTAAGGATGAATCCGTGGACTCGTTGTATCTAGTAGAAGAAAAGGAAATTTATGCTTACCTGATAAATTGATTTCTTCTACAATACGACGAGTCCACGGCCCTCCCTGTCATTTTAGACAGATTATATTTTTGTTTTCAAACTTCAGTCACCTCTGCACCTTTTAGCTTTTCTTTTCTCTTCCTTTACCTTCGGTCGAATGACTGGGGGTGGAGAGAAGGGAGGAGCTATATATACAGCTCTGCTGTGGTGCTCTTTGCCACTTCCTGTTAACAGCAGGAGGATAATATCCCACAAGTCAGGATGAATCCGTGGACTCGTCGTATCGTAGAAGAAATCAATTTATCAGGTAAGCATAAATTTCATTTTCAAGATTTCTGTTTAGACAACACTTTAACAACTAGTATTTTATTTGGATTTTTAAGCTTAGATGTATTATTTAACTTAAGGACCATCTAGACCAGGGGTGGGCAATTACCGGTCCTCCAGATGTTATGGACTACATCTCCCATGATGCTTTGCCTGTATTATGGCTGAAAGAGCATTATGGGAGATGTAGTCCATACTATCTGAAAGGAACAATAGTTGCCCACCCCTGATCTAGATATTTATGTGTCATGGGTGTATAAATGTCCAGACTGCCTACAAATGTGTGCTTCTAAACTTACAGGGTGCCTGGGCTGTTTCTTAGAACCCTGGTTGTGGTGATAACTTGACTTATCTTATGTGCCCCCATACTGCCGCCTGAACCAGTCATGGGACCTGTGAGCTATACTGCATATGGAATACAAAACTAAAATTGACTTTTTAAACACTTGGTTATTGGGGGCTTCTGTTTTTTGTCTCTTTAAACCTGTTATAATTTACTTTCTCCACTAGGGAAGTCGAGACAACATGAGTGTCATATTGATCTGTTTTCCAAGTGCTCCAAAAGTATTGGCTGAAGCAGTGAAGAGAGAGGTGGAACTGGACAAATACCTGGAAAGCAGAGTAGAAGGTGGATCATTTAACCAAACTAAGTAACCCAATGCTTGTTTTTAAATATGCCTTTAAGTGCCATTTTGCTGTTCAGTTCACAGGATATGTCAGTGAAGATTGATTTGAACTTTTATTTATCCTGAATGTTTGATTAATATACATTTAATTCATGCTTATTTTTTTAAAAATCTGTTCTTGAAGATTTTTTTTTTTTTTATATACTTATAATTAGGTTTTAAAAAAGTTATTAATGTTACTATAGCATGGTGAAAGGTGAATACATTTTGCATTTATAATAATATTAGTAATACTGTGGCATTATTATGTGTTAATTCTTGCTATTAAGAGCAGGCAATTTTAATTTTGTTAATGGCTTAGAACAGGGCTCGACAAATCCAGGTGCCAGGGAGCCCACAGGCTCCTAAAATTTTAGCTCCGGATCCTAAATTTTTGGGTTATTCTCTTCTAAGCAGAGCTGAAGTCATAATTTTATTTTGCATTGTGGTGCCACATAATCAACAGTATTCCAGAAATCTGTTTTCACAATGATGCAGAAACTGTTGCAGGACTAATTGTAGTTGGGACACATTTAATTGTATGTGCTTTTTAATTATAATCGGAAGAATAAACCCTTATTGCCCTTTTATATCAAAGACAAGAAAAAATTAAAAGCACATACCATTTAATCTGGTTTATCCATGAGCCATGCAGGAATTTTAAAACATTGGGTACCAAAATATTGCATCTCCCCTTTATAACTTAAAATGTAAGAGATTCAGTCCATGTGTAATTACACCAAGATTTGAGCTGGCATGAAGATTTCATCATCATTGCTAACTCTTATGATTTTAATGTAATAGCCGTTGTTTATATTGTAGATTTTTATATTCCATAGCTGGTGTTTTTAAATATAACAAACCCATTTCATATTAGCATTCTTCATTCATTATTTTATAAACATTAATACCATTATTTTTAATCTTCCACATATATTCAGAGCCAATTATCCGCTTCTATCCCTGTGTCAAATGATTTTCTTTTTATTAGCCTGCCATTGCAGTAGTTTACTATAATATATAACTCTTTGGCATTGGGTGAACGTGTGGCAAATTTGAATTTATTAAAACAGATATATACATTGTCTTACACATAAGATTTTGTGGTTTCCATTTTAGTTCCATCCTGTCTCCAAGCTGCCCCTTTTTTCAGATGCAAATAATCCAAAATCCAAATAGTTTCCGGTTCCAACCTGTTCTAATCTAGAGAGTAGTTTTATTTTTTAATTATCTATCATTTTAAAATTCATAGTTTGAGAGCAGTGGGCATACAAAATGTTTGTGTAATAAAAGGGGAGGAGTAGACACATAGGATGCATGGTACATATTCAACCAGTCCTTTTATTTGTGTTTTTTTTTTTTTTTTTTTTAAATATTAATTAGAATTGTAAGTGAATATCGTTCAATATTCTTATAAAGTAATTATTACTGCTTTTTTTTAGTCTAGTGAGTTTTACGTCTATTTTGTATAAACTTTCCATTTAAAAATCACTATTGCTTAAACTACTAAATATTGCAATATGGGTCCACAGCGTTGTCTGATATATACATATATATTTTTTTAAAAACAATTAATCCACACAGATTAATTCACCTTGCACTTAATAAAGTTATGTTTGTTCAACCCTTTACAAGTATTTCTAGATGATCAGAAATGCACTTTATATTTCAGTAACAATATTAAGTTGTAAGAGGTTTTAAAAAACACCCTTCCTTTAAATATATATTAGCTAGTAATTTTAGTACATTAATGAATAAATGTAATTGATATTAAGTGATGTATTTAAATACATTTATGGATAATTTTACATCTTGTGTTCTTGCTGGGAATTCTTAGTTTAAAAAAAAATGTTTATACCTATTCTCTGTATTTAGTCTGTTTTAACAATTGATTACAAAAATATGCCTACAATTTATTTAATGATACAATATTATGATTTGGGGTATTGTTCTCAGAACTGACTGTTTTCTTATGATCACAAGTAGGGCATAAGGAAATAAGGATTTATTTTGTAACTTACTAGCCACTTTCATAGTCTTGCTGAAAAGGAATTTTGAAATATATTTATTTTTTAAAATATAGATTCTTGTTAGGTCTACTTGACACTAAATGACAATGTTTTAAAAACTAAAAAAAAAACAACTATATTGATGCATATTTATCTTGACTGAATCACATGATCTGAGATGTGCACTGAAATGCCAAATTAGGTGTTTAAAATGCCACCCTTTTGTCATGCTTTTAAAGTATCTGACCACTTTAGGCTGGTGTATAGGAAGCTATTTTAACATCTAATTCCATCCAACCTCACTTTGCTTTATTTAATTGCACTACACTCTGAAAATAACAATTGTTGGATGTCTTGAGTACAAGGTTTGCTTTTTCAAGCCAACATGTTTGAATAAAATATTTCTTTTGAATTGGCGGGGAGTACTTAGATGACATAACTGAATAATTAAGTAATCCTCTTATTTGTTTAGTTTTTTTGTGAATTCTATCATTGACAAAAATGAACAAAACTGCCCGAGAACCTAATCCCTTTTCTTCTGTTATGTGTGATCAGTCCACGGGTCATCATTACTTCTGGGATATTATCTGCTCCCCTACAGGAAGTGCAAGAGGATTCACCCAGCAGAGTTGCTATATAGCTCCTCCCCTCTACGTCACCCCCAGTCATTCTCTTGCACCCAAAGACTAGATAGGAGGTGTGAGAGGACTATGGTGATTATACTTAGTTTTTAGAACTTCAATCAAAAGTTTGTTATTTTACAATAGCACCGGAGCGTGTTATTACCTCTCTGGCAGAGTTTGAAGAAGAATCTACCAGAGTTTTTCTTATGATTTTAACCGGAGTAGTTAAGATCATATTGCTGTTTCTCGGCCATCTGAGGGAGGTAAAAACTTCAGATCAGGGGACAGCGGGCAGTTGAATCTGCATTGAGGTATGTAGCAGTTTTTATTTTCTGAATGGAATTGATGAAAAAATCCTGCCATACCGTTATAATGAACATGTATGTATACTCTACACTTTAGTATTCTGGGGATGGTATTTCACCGGAATTACTCTGTAAAAGTACATTAAACCTTTTATTAGGTATTTTTCATGTTAAACGTTTTTGCTGGAATGTAGAATCGTTTGCATTAATGAGGTACTGAGTGAATAAGTATTTGGGCATTATTTTTCCACTTGGCAGTTTGCTTGTGTTAATTATGACAGTTTCGTTTCTCTCTCACTGCTGTGTGTGAGAGGGAGGGGCCGTTTTTGGCGCTCTTTGCTACGCATCAAAAATTTCCAGTCAGTTTTTCTGCATGATCCGGTTCATCTCTAACAGAACTCAGGGGTCTTCAAACTTCTTTGAAGGGAGGTAGATTCTCTCAGCAGAGCTGTGAGACTTATATAGTGACTGTGATTTAAAACGTTGCTCTGTTATTTTTATGTTTAAAATTTAATTAGTGTTATTTTACTAATGGGAACAAACCTTTGCTAAAAAGTTGTGTTGTTTGTTAAGAGTGATGCTATAACTGTTTTTCAGTTCATTATTTCAACTGTCATTTAATCGTTTAGTGCTTCTTGAGGCACAGTACGTTTTTATTAAATAAAATTGTAACCGAGTTGCATGTTTATTGCTAGTGTGTTAAACATGTCTGATTCAGAGGAAGATACCTGTGTCATTTGTTCCAATGCCAAGGTGGAGCCCAATAGAAATTTATGTACTAGCTGTATTGATGCTACCTTAAATAAAAGCCAATCTGTACAAATTGAACAAATTTCACCAAACAGCGAGGGGAGAGTTATGCCGACTAACTCGCCTCACGTGTCAGTACCTGCATCTCCCGCCCGGGAGGTGCGTGATATTATGGCGCCTAGTACATCTGGGCAGCCATTACAGATAACATTACAAGATATGGCTACTGTTATGACTGAAGTTTTGGCTAAATTACCAGAACTAAGAGGCAAGCGTGATCACTCTGGGGTGAGAACAGAGTGCGCTGATAATTCTAGGGCCATGTCTGATACTGCGTCACAGCTTGCAGAGCATGAGGACGGAGAGCTTCATTCTGTAGGTGACGGTTCTGATCCAAACAGATTGGATTCAGATATTTCAAATTTTAAATTTAAATTGGAAAACCTCCGTGTATTACTAGGGGAGGTCTTAGCAGCTCTCAACGATTGTAACGCTGTTGCAATACCAGAGAAAATGTGTAGGTTGGATAAATACTTTGCGGTACCGGCGAGTACTGACGTTTTTCCTATACCTAAGAGATTAACTGAAATTGTTACTAAGGAGTGGGATAGACCCGGTGTGCCGTCTCACCCCCTCCAATATTTAGAAAGATGTTTCCAATAGACGCCACCACACGGGACTTATGGCAAACGGTCCCTAAGGTGGAGGGAGCAGTTTCTACTTTAGCTAAGCGTACCACTATCCCGGTGGAGGATAGCTGTGCTTTTTCAGATCCTATGGATAAAAAATTAGAGGGTTACCTTAAGAAAATGTTTGTTCAACAAGGTTTTATATTACAACCCCTTGCATGCATCGCGCCGATCACGGCTGCGGCAGCATTTTGGATTGAGTCTCTGGAAGAGAACCTTAGTTCAGCTACGCTGGACGACATTACGGACAGGCTTAGAGTCCTTAAACTAGCTAATTCATTCATTTCGGAGGCCGTAGTACATTTAACCAAACTTACGACTAAGAATTCAGGATTCGCCATTCAGGCACGCAGGGCGCTGTGGCTAAAATCCTGGTCGGCTGATGTAACTTCTAAGTCCAAATTACTTAATATACCTTTCAAGGGGCAAACTTTATTTGGGCCCGGTTTGAAAGAAATTATTGCTGACATTACAGGAGGTAAGGGCCACGCTCTACCTCAAGACAAAGCCAAAGCTAAGGCTAGACAGTCTAATTTTCGTCCCTTTCGGAATTTCAAAGCAGGAGCAGCGCCAACTTCCACTGCACCAAAACAGGGAGGAGCTGTTGCTCGTTACAGACAAGGCTGGAAGCCTAACCAGTCCTGGAACAAGGGCAAGCAGGCCAGTAAACCTGCTGCTGCCCCAAAGACAGCATGAACCGAGGGCCCCCGATCCGGGACCGGATCTAGTGGGGGGCAGACTCTCTCTCTTCGCCCAGGCTTGGACAAGAGATGTCCAGGATCCCTGGGCGCTAGAGATCATATCTCAGGGATACCTTCTAGAATTCAAATTCTCTCCCCCAAGAGGGAGATTTCATTTGTCAAGGTTGTCAACAAACCAAATAAAGAAGGACGCGTTTCTACGCTGTGTACAAGATCTATTATTAATGGGAGTGATCCATCCGGTTCCGCGGTCGGAACAAGGACAAGGGTTTTACTCAAACCTGTTTGTGGTTCCCAAAAAAGAGGGAACTTTCAGGCCAATCTTGGATTTAAAGATCCTAAACAAATTCCTAAGAGTTCCATCGTTCAAAATGGAAACTATTCGGACAATCTTACCCATGATCCAAGAGGGTCAGTACATGACCACAGTGGATTTAAAGGATGCTTACCTTCACATACCGATTCACAAAGATCATTACCGGTATCTAAGGTTTGCCTTCTTAAACAGGCATTACCAGTTTGTAGCCCTTCCATTCGGATTGGCTACGGCTCCAAGAATCTTTACAAAGGTTCTGGGTACCCTTCTGGCGGTACTAAGACAGCAAGGAATTTCGGTAGCTCCGTACCTAGACGACATTCTGATACAAGCTTCAAGCTTTCAAACTGCCAAGTCTCATACAGAGTTAGTTCTGGCATTTCTAAGGTCGCATGGATGGAAAGTGAACGAAAAGAAGAGTTCTCTCTTTCCTCTCACAAGAGTTCCATTCTTGGGGACTCTTATAGATTCTGTAGAAATGAAGATTTATCTGACAGAAGACAGATTAACAAAGCTTCTAAATGCATGCCGTGTCCTTCATTCCATTCAACTCCCGCCAGTAGCTCAATGCATGGAGGTGATCGGCTTAATGGTAGCAGCAATGGACATAGTTCCCTTTGCACGCCTACATCTCAGACCGCTGCAATTGTGCATGCTGAGTCAGTGGAATGGGGATTACTCAGATTTGTCCCCCACTCTGAATCTGGATCAAGAGACCAGAAACTCTCTTCTATGGTGGCTTTCTCGGCCACATCTGTCCAGGGGGATGCCGTTCAGCAGGCCGGACTGGACAATTGTAACAACAGACGCCAGCCTTCTAGGTTGGGGCGCTGTCTGGAATTCTCTGAAGGCTCAGGGACAATGGAGTCAGGAGGAAAGTCTCCTGCCAATAAACATTCTGGAATTGAGAGCAGTTCTCAATGCCCTTCTAGCTTGGCCCCAGTTAAAGACTCGGGGGTTCATCAGGTTTCAGTCGGACAACATCACGACTGTAGCTTACATCAACCATCAAGGAGGGACAAGAAGCTCCCTAGCAATGATAGAAGTATCAAAGATAATTCGCTGGGCAGAGTCTCACTCTTGCCACCTGTCAGCAATCCACATCCCGGGAGTGGAGAACTGGGAGGCGGATTTCTTGAGTCGCCAGACTCTTCATCCGGGGGAGTGGGAACTTCATCCGGAGGTCTTTGCCCAAATACTTCAACGTTGGGGCAAACCAGAGATAGATCTCATGGCGTCTCGCCAGAACGCCAAACTTCCTCGCTACGGATCCAGATCCAGGGATCCGGGAGCGGTTCTGATAGATGCTTTGACAGCACCTTGGAACTTCAGGATGGCTTATGTGTTTCCACCCTTCCCACTGCTTCCTCGATTGATTGCCAAAATCAAACAGGAGAGAGCATCAGTGATTCTAATAGCGCCTGCATGGCCGCGCAGGACTTGGTATGCAGATCTAGTGGACATGTCATCCTGTCCGCCTTGGTCTCTACCTCTAAGACAGGACCTTCTGATTCAGGGTCCATTCAAACATCAAAGTCTAACTTCTCTGAAGCTGACTGCTTGGAAATTGAACGCTTGATTTTATCAAAACGTGGTTTTTCTGAGTCGGTTATTGATACCCTGATACAGGCTAGGAAGCCTGTTACCAGAAAGATTTACCATAAAATATGGCGTAAATACCTATACTGGTGTGAATCCAAAGATTACTCCTGGAGTAAGGTTAGGATTCCTAGGATATTGTCTTTTCTACAAGAAGGTTTAGAAAAGGGTTTATCGGCTAGCTCATTAAAGGGACAGATCTCAGCTCTGTCCATCTTGTTACACAGGCGTCTGTCAGAAAATTCAGACATCCAGGCCTTTTGTCAGGCTTTAACTAGGATCAAGCCTGTGTTTAAAACTGTTGCTCCGCCATGGAGTTTAAACTTAGTTCTTAACGTTTTACAGGGTGTTCCGTTTGAACCCCTTCATTCCATTGATATAAAATTGTTATCTTGGAAAGTTCTATTTTTAATGGCTATTTCCTCGGCTCGAAGAGTCTCTGAGTTATCAGCCCTACATTGTGATTCTCCTTATCTGATCTTTCACTCAGACAAGGTAGTTCTGCGTACTAAACCTGGGTTCTTACCTAAGGTAGTCACTAACAGGAATATCAATCAAGAGATTGTTGTTCCATCCTTGTGTCCAAATCCTTCTTCAAAGAAGGAACGTCTTCTACACAATCTGGATGTAGTTCGTGCCCTCAAGTTCTACTTGCAGGCAACTAAAGATTTTCGCCAAACTTCTTCCCTGTTTGTCGTTTATTCTGGACAGAGGAGAGGTCAAAAAGCTTCTGCTACCTCTCTCTCTTTTTGGCTTCGTAGCATAATACGTTTAGCCTATGAGACTGCTGGACAGCAGCCTCCTGAAAGAATTACAGCTCATTCCACTAGAGCTGTGGCTTCCACTTGGGCCTTTAAGAATGAGGCCTCTGTTGAACAGATTTGCAAGGCTGCAACTTGGTCTTCGCTTCATACTTTTTCCAAATTTTACAAATTTGACACTTTTGCTTCTTCGGAGGCTATTTTTGGGAGAAAGGTTCTTCAGGCAGTGGTTCCTTCTGTATAATGAGCCTGCCTATCCCTCCCGTCATCCGTGTACTTTTGCTTTGGTATTGGTATCCCAGAAGTAATGATGACCCGTGGACTGATCACACATAACAGAAGAAAACATAATTTATGCTTACCTGATAAATTCCTTTCTTCTGTTGTGTGATCAGTCCACGGCCCGCCCTGTTTTTTAAGGCAGGTACATATTTTTTAAATTATAATTCAGTCACCACTACACCCTTGGCTTCTCCTTTCTCGTTGGTCTTTGGTCGAATGACTGGAGGTGACGTAGAGGGGAGGAGCTATATAGCAACTCTGCTGGGTGAATCCTCTTGCACTTCCTGTAGGGGAGCAGATAATATCCCAGAAGTAATGATGACCCGTGGACTGATCACACAACAGAAGAAAGGAATTTATCAGGTAAGCATAAATTATGTTTTTAGAGGGGAAAGAAATATTCAAATTTGCGTGATTTTTTTTTTTTTTTTTTAAATCAGCCTCCCATGTTTTAATGCTTTAAGTATAAAAGTGACTGACAAGATTACGTTTCTCAATAAATAGCTTTTTGATTTGATCTGTTTCCTGTAGTCTGTATCTTAACATTAACTAAATTATTTTGTTTAATAGATTGTCAAATGTAATTCCATGGTTGTGAATTGTTAAGATTAGATTGCGAAAATATTTTTGTATAGCCTAATTTCAGCAATAGACTCTTGTAGAAATAATTAGATGTTTAATAAAAAAAAAAAAATGGCAAACAAAATCTGAGATTGTTGCATTTTATTCAAAGTAACGGATTATGGTTTAATATTTAGAAATGTTTCTTCTTTCTTTTTTTAACCCTTTTTTTTTTTTTAAAGCTCTATAATGTGGCACAATAAATAACGGAAAAACTACTATGATCAATGTTTAGCTACCTGCTGGTATACAATTTTTACATACATATTCTGTTGCAACAGACATGAATGGGGAGTAGTGGTTAATTGTTATGCAACATTGCGAAAATTGGTTTATATTGTGAAGTAAACCATATTTTTCTGTGAACAAAACACAATTGTAATATGTTGGCATATCTAATGTGTACAGCATAGCTTTTTACAATTCTATTTGCTTTGAATATCACTTACAAAACAAGTACTTCTGATTCCTAGAGATCATAAAGAAGCAGGGTGAAGAAGGTGTACCAGACTTAGTCCATGTGATGCGTACATTAGCAACTGAGAGCATCCCAAATCTCCCACCCGGGGGTGAATTGGCAAGCAAGTGAGTGACCGTTAAGAATTCTTGTCCTTTTTATTTAGCAAAATACATAAATATTTATGCCACTCTTAAAAAATAAAAAAAAATAATTAAAATAATAATAATAAAAAAATGTATACACTTTAAATTCTCGTTTTTATATTTATTAAAGGTTCTAATAGGTTGTGGTATAGAAAGAGCACCACATGTAGAAATTAGGGCAAACTGTTATGATACATGTTTGTTTTATTCATACTCTATTTTTAATGGTGGCTTTTTTTCTTTTTCTCTAATTGGCATGTTTGTGTGTTGTGCAGATGTTTTTTGTTAACCCATTTAAAAGAAAATACCTTAAATATTTATGCAATATTGTAGATATATCATGTATGTATAATTTTTTTTTGTGTGTGTGTGGGGTATCAAATGTAATATTTTGTAGATTTCTGCATCATTCTGTCTCCCTGTGAAGAAAGAAGCACTTTTCTCCAACATAGGTGTGTCCGGTCCACGGCGTCATCCTTACTTGTGGGATATTCTCTTCCCCAACAGGAAATGGCAAAGAGCCCAGCAAAGCTGGTCACATGATCCCTCCTAGGCTCCGCCTACCCCAGTCATTCTCTTTGCCGTTGTACAGGCAACATCTCCACGGAGATGGCTTAGAGTTTTTTAGTGTTTAACTGTAGTTTTTATTATTCAATCAAGAGTTTATTTTGAAATAGTGCTGGTATGTACTATTTACTCAGAAACAGAAAAGAGATGAAGATTTCTGTTTGTATGAGGAAAATGATTTTAGCAACCGTCACTAAAATCCATGGCTGTTCCACACAGGACTGTTGAGAGCAATTAACTTCAGTTGGGGGAACAGTGAGCAGTCTCTTGCTGCTTGAGGTATGACACATTCTAACAAGACGATGTAATGCTGGAAGCTGTCATTTTCCCTCTGGGATCCGGTAAGCCATGTTTATTACGATTGTAAATAAGGGCTTCAAAAAGGGCTTATTAAGACTGTAGACTTTTTTTGGGCTAAATCGATTGATTATTAACACATATTTAGCCTTGAGGAATCATTTTATCTGGGTATTTTGATATAATAATATCGGCAGGCACTGTTTTAGACACCTTATTCTTTAGGGGCTTTCCCAAAGCATAGGCAGAGCCTCATTTTCGCGCCGGTGTTGCGCACTTGTTTTTGAGAGGCATGGCATGCAGTCGCATGTGAGAGGAGCTCTGATACTTAGAAAAGACTTTCTGAAGGCGTCATTTGGTATCGTATTCCTCTTGGGGCTTGGTTGGGTCTCAGCAAAGCAGATACCAGGGACTGTAAAGGGGTTAAAGTTCAAAACGGCTCCGGTTCCGTTATTTTAAGGGTTAAAGCTTCCAAATTTGGTGTGCAATACTTTTAAGACGGGTCCAGATCCAGGGATCCCAAGGCGGCTCTAGTGGATGCACTAGTAGCACCTTGGACCTTCAAACTAGCTTATGTGTTCCCGCCGTTTCCTCTCATCCCCAGGCTGGTAGCCAGGATCAATCAGGAGAGGGCGTCGGTGATCTTGATAGCTCCTGCGTGGCCACGCAGGACTTGGTACGCAGATCTGGTGAATATGTCATCGGCTCCTCCTTGGAAGCTACCTTTGAGACGAGACCTTCTTGTTCAGGGTCCGTTCGAACATCCGAATCTGGTTTCACTCCAGCTGACTGCTTGGAGATTGAACGCTTGATCTTATCGAAGCGAGGATTCTCAGATTCTGTTATCGATACTCTTGTTCAGGCCAGAAAGCCTGTAACTAGAAAGATTTACCACAAAATTTGGAAAAAATATATCTGTTGGTGTGAATCTAAAGGATTCCCTTGGGACAAGGTTAAGATTCCTAGGATTCTATCCTTCCTTCAAGAAGGATTGGAAAAAGGATTATCTGCAAGTTCCCTGAAGGGACAGATTTCTGCCTTGTCTGTGTTACTTCACAAAAAGCTGGCCGCTGTGCCAGATGTTCAAGCCTTTGTTCAGGCTCTGGTTAGAATTAAGCCTGTTTACAAACCTTTGACTCCTCCTTGGAGTCTCAATTTAGTTCTTTCAGTTCTTCAGGGGGTTCCGTTTGAACCCTTGCATTCCGTTGATATTAAGTTATTATCTTGGAAAGTTTTGTTTTTAGTTGCAATTTCTTCTGCTAGAAGAGTTTCAGAATTATCTGCTCTGCAGTGTTCTCCTCCTTATCTGGTGTTCCATGCAGATAAGGTGGTTTTACGTACTAAACCTGGTTTTCTTCCAAAAGTTGTTTCTAACAAAAACATTAACCAGGAGATTATCGTACCTTCTCTGTGCCCGAAACCAGTTTCAAAGAAGGAACGTTTGTTGCACAATTTGGATGTTGTTCGCGCTCTAAAATTCTATTTAGATGCTACAAAGGATTTTAGACAAACATCTTCCTTGTTTGTTGTTTATTCTGGTAAAAGGAGAGGTCAAAAAGCAACTTCTACCTCTCTCTCTTTTTGGATTAAAAGCATCATCAGATTGGCTTACGAGACTGCCGGACGGCAGCCTCCCGAAAGAATCACAGCTCATTCCACTAGGGCTGTGGCTTCCACATGGGCCTTCAAGAACGAGGCTTCTGTTGATCAGATATGTAGGGCAGCGACTTGGTCTTCACTGCACACTTTTACCAAATTTTACAAGTTTGATACTTTTGCTTCTTCTGAGGCTATTTTTGGGAGAAAGGTTTTGCAAGCCGTGGTGCCTTCCATTTAGGTGACCTGATTTGCTCCCTCCCTTCATCCGTGTCCTAAAGCTTTGGTATTGGTTCCCACAAGTAAGGATGACGCCGTGGACCGGACACACCTATGTTGGAGAAAACAGAATTTATGTTTACCTGATAAATTACTTTCTCCAACGGTGTGTCCGGTCCACGGCCCGCCCTGGTTTTTTTAATCAGGTCTGATAATTTATTTTCTTTAACTACAGTCACCACGGTACCATATGGTTTCTCCTATGCAAATATTCCTCCTTAACGTCGGTCGAATGACTGGGGTAGGCGGAGCCTAGGAGGGATCATGTGACCAGCTTTGCTGGGCTCTTTGCCATTTCCTGTTGGGGAAGAGAATATCCCACAAGTAAGGATGACGCCGTGGACCGGACACACCGTTGGAGAAAGTAATTTATCAGGTAAACATAAATTCTGTTTTCCCTATAATTGGCACCTGTGCTTCAATAGCTCTGGTCCAGGCAAACCTCCTAACCCCAGACAATCAGACAATCATTTTGGCCTTCTGTGGTTCTCGTCAGTGAGGTGCAGCCACATTGTTCAGGGAGTCCATTTCTGGTTTTCCCCATCATGCTTAGGGAGACTTTCCCCAGGGTCATATTACAAATATACACAGGTAGAAGCGCACTTCACCAGGAATAAATAGTTGCTCAGTAGCATATTATATATTTGTTTTAACTGTAGCCTTCTGGATCAGTATGGCTTTTCACTTACTGTCTAATGTTCTAGTGTGTCTCCTAACACATTTTTATACCTGCACTCTCACGTTCTGTTGTCTCTAACATGTTGCTCTCAGATGTGTGAATCCTCATATCAATATGGCTGTCCTTTTGTATATTAGTATTGTCACTGCAGAGTGTTTGCCACTGTAAAGTGCTTGATTTCTCTTGTGACCTTTCAGCTCGGTGAGATCACTATACATACTCTCTTAATGCCATGGACTTCTGTCACAAACGTACCAGTAAATTTTTTTGTGGGTAAAAGACATTTGCTTATCTGCTAAGAAGGCAAAGTCAGCCAGTTCAGGTTTTCAGGATTTTGTTTTCTGATAAACTTCCATCCAAAGTGGATAACTGAAGTAAACTGCCTTGTTTCCACTATGCACGCAGATGAATAATAATGTATGAGCATGTGGTTTGGGCCATAGCAGTTTGTTCTTGTTGAGGATTTCTGGTGCCAACACAAATCTGGGAAGCCATATTAACTACTTAACTTTAAATCCGTTTTTAGCAATTCTCTCAATCTGATGAAGTAAATTGGAATGTTTCTGAATCATTAAATATATTTTTGGGTTTTATGTCCCTTTTAAGTCTGAACTTAATTTTTTTTTTCCACCATGCCTCTTCTAGACACAAGGGTAATTGACTGACTGCACTTTCTGCTTTGTCATGAGTTTAAACAAGCCTTACAATGAGCAATTGGCTGCTTACATTTATGGACCTTTGCAGAGGGTTACAAAGCTAAGTTAGAGGGATATGAAATCCAAATTTCCCCTTTCAAAATTCAGACAGAATACAATTTTAAACATTTTTTTATTTTATTTCTATTATCAAATTTGCTTTATTCTGTTGGTATCCTTTGTTAAAGAAGCAGCAATGCACTACTGGGAGCTAGCTTAACACACGTGACAGTGGCAAGAGATGTGTGTAGCCACCACAGCTAGCTTCCAGTGCGGCATTACTGTTCATTAGCCTACCCAGGTATACTTTTCAACAAAGGATACCAAGAGAGCAAATCATTTTATTATAGAAGTAAATTAGAAAGTTTAATATTGCTTGTTATAAATCATTAAAGTTGAATTTTTACTTTACTGTCCCTTTTTTAAAAGCATTTTTCAAACTTAGATCTGGCACACATATCCACTGCTTTGATTCCTATGCAGTGCAGCAGTAGAGCTAGACTACATGTTTGGAAAGAGAAGAGTCTTCAAACTGTTTTGAGTCTTGAGTCTCAAGTATTTGGTGCGCCTCATAGAGCGTTGTATGGATAATTTTTTTCTCCTGTTAAGTGTAGTCAGTCCACGGGTCATCATTACTTCTGGTATATTAACTCCTCCCCAACAGGAAGTGCAAGAGGATCACCCAAGCAGAGCTGCTATATAGCTCCTCCCCTCTACGTCACACCCAGTCATTCTCTTGCACCCAACTAATAGATAGGATGTGTGAGAGGACTGTGGTGATTATACTTAGTTTTTATATCTTCAATCAAAAGTTTATTTTAAAACAGCACCGGAGTGTGTTGTTCCTTCTCAGGTAGAATTTGAAGAAGAATCTACCTGAGTTTTTGGATGATTTTAGCCGGCGTAGCTAAGATTCATTTTGCTGTTCTCGGCCATTCTGAGGAGTGAGGTAAACTTCAGATCAGGGGACAGCGGGCAGGTTCACCTGCAAAGAGGTATGTTGCAGTATATTATTTTCTGAGGAATGGAATTGACTAAGAAAATACTGCCAATATCGATATAATGTAAGTTCAGCCTTAAATGCAGTAGTAGCAACTGGTATCAGGCTGTTATGTATATATGTGTACACTTCAGTATTCTGGGGAATGGCACTTCACTGGGATAATACTATATGCATATAACTTTTAGCCTAACTTGCAGTGGGAACGTCTAGCAACAGGCTGTTTAATGACATTTCATGTTGTTTGATTTTAAACGTTTCTTCTGTTATGTGTGATCAGTCCACGGGTCATCATTACTTCTGGGATATTATCTGCTCCCCTACAGGAAGTGCAAGAGGATTCACCCAGCAGAGTTGCTATATAGCTCCTCCCCTCTACGTCACCTCCAGTCATTCTCTTGCACCCAAAGACTAGATAGGAGGTGTGAGAGGACTATGGTGATTATACTTAGTTTTTAGACTTCAATCAAAAGTTTGTTATTTTACAATAGCACCGGAGCGTGTTATTACCTCTCTGGCAGAGTTTGAAGAAGAATCTACCAGAGTTTTTTCTTATGATTTTAACCGGAGTAGTTAAGATCATATTGCTGTTTCTCGGCCATCTGAGGGAGGTAAAAACTTCAGATCAGGGGACAGCGGGCAGTTGAATCTGCATTGAGGTATGTAGCAGTTTTTATTTTCTGAATGGAATTGATGAAAAAATCCTGCCATACCGTTATAATGAACATGTATGTATGCTCTACACTTTAGTATTCTGGGGATGGTATTTCACCGGAATTACTCTGTAAAAGTACATTAAACCTTTTATTAGGTATTTTTCATGTTAAACGTTTTTGCTGGAATGTAGAATCGTTTGCATTAATGAGGTACTGAGTGAATAAATATTTGGGCATTATTTTTCCACTTGGCAGTTTGCTTGTTTTAATTATGACAGTTTCGTTTCTCTCTCACTGCTGTGTGTGAGAGGGAGGGGCCGTTTTTGGCGCTCTTTGCTACGCATCAAAAATTTCCAGTCAGTTACTCTTGTATTTTCTGCATGATCCGGTTCATCTCTAACAGAACTCAGGGGTCTTCAAACTTCTTTGAAGGGAAGTAGATTCTCTCAGCAGAGCTGTGAGACTTATATAGTGACTGTGATTTAAAACGTTGCTCTGTAATTTTTATGTTTAAAATTTAATTAGTGTCATTTTACTAATGGGAACAAACCTTTGCCAAAAAGTTGTGTTGTTTGTAAAGAGTGATGCTATAACTGTTTTTCAGTTCATTTTTTCAACTGTCATTTAATCGTTTAGTGCTTCTTTGAGGCACAGTACGTTTTTTTGTTAAATAAGATTGTAACCAAGTTGCATGTTTATTGCTAGTGTGTTAAACATGTCTGATTCAGAGGAAGATACCTGTGTCATTTGTTCCAATGCCAAGGTGGAGCCCAATAGAAATTTATGTACTAACTGTATTGATGCTACTTTAAATAAAAGCCAATCTGTACAAATTGAACAAATTTCACCAAACAGCGAGGGGAGAGTTATGCCGTCTAACTCGCCTCACGTGTCAGTACCTGCGTCTCCCGCCCGGGAGGTGCGTGATATTATGGCGCCTAGTACATCTGGGCAGCCATTACAGATAACATTACAAGATATGGCTACTGTTATGACTGAAGTTTTGGCTAAGTTACCAGAACTAAGAGGCAAGCGTGATCACTCTGGGGTGAGAACAGAGTGCGCTGATAATTCTAGGGCCATGTCTGATACTGCGTCACAGCTTGCAGAGCATGAGGACGGAGAGCTTCATTCTGTAGGTGACGGTTCTGATCCAAGCAGATTGGATTCAGATATTTCAAATTTTAAGTTTAAATTGGAAAACCTCCGTGTATTACTAGGGGAGGTCTTAGCGGCTCTTAACGATTGTAACACTGTTGCAATACCAGAGAAAATGTGTAGGTTGGATAAATACTTTGCGGTACCGGCGAGTACTGACGTTTTTCCTATACCTAAGAGATTAACTGAAATTGTTACTAAGGAGTGGGATAGACCCGGTGTGCCGTTCTCACCCCCTCCAATATTTAGAAAGATGTTTCCAATAGACGCCACCACACGGGACTTATGGCAAACGGTCCCTAAGGTGGAGGGAGCAGTTTCTACTTTAGCTAAGCGCACCACTATCCCGGTGGAGGATAGCTGTGCTTTTTCAGATCCTATGGATAAAAAATTAGAGGGTTACCTTAAGAAAATGTTTGTTCAACAAGGTTTTATATTGCAACCCCTTGCATGCATCGCGCCGATTACGGCTGCGGCAGCATTTTGGATTGAGTCTCTGGAAGAGAACCTTAGTTCCGCTCCGCTGGACGACATTACGGACAGGCTTAGAGTCCTTAAACTAGCTAATTCATTCATTTCGGAGGCCGTAGTACATTTAACAAACTTACGGCTAAGAATTCAGGATTCGCCATTCAGGCACGTAGGGCGCTGTGGCTAAAATCCTGGTCAGCTGATGTAACTTCTAAGTCCAAATTACTTAATATACCTTTCAAGGGGCAAACTTTATTTGGGCCCGGTTTGAAAGAAATTATCGCTGACATTACAGGAGGTAAGGGCCACGCCCTGCCTCAAGACAAAGCCAAAGCTAAGGCTAGACAGTCTAATTTTCGTCCCTTTCGGAATTTCAAAGCAGGTGCAGCATCAACTTCCACTGCACCAAAACAGGAAGGAGCTGTTGCTCGTTACAGACAAGGCTGGAAACCTAACCAGTCCTGGAATAAGGGCAAGCAGGCCAGAAAACCTGCTGCTGCCCCTAAGACAGCATGAACCGAGGGCCCCCGATCCGGGACCGGATCTAGTGGGGGGCAGACTCTCTCTCTTCGCCCAGGCTTGGGCAAGAGATGTCCAGGATCCCTGGGCGCTAGAGATCATATCTCAGGGATACCTTCTAGACTTCAAATTATCTCCCCCAAGAGGGAGATTTCATCTGTCAAGGTTGTCAACAAACCAAATAAAGAAAGACGCGTTTCTACGCTGTGTACAAGATCTATTATTAATGGGAGTGATCCATCCGGTTCCGTGGTCGGAACAAGGACAAGGGTTTTACTCAAACCTGTTTGTGGTTCCCAAAAAAGAGGGAACTTTCAGGCCAATCTTGGATTTAAAGATCCTAAACAAATTCCTAAGAGTTCCATCGTTCAAAATGGAAACTATTCGGACAATCTTACCCATGATCCAAAAGGGTCAGTACATGACCACAGTGGATTTAAAGGATGCTTACCTTCACATACCGATTCACAAAGATCATTACCGGTATCTAAGGTTTGCCTTCTTAGACAGGCATTACCAGTTTGTAGCCCTTCCATTCGGATTGGCTACGGCTCCAAGAATCTTCACAAAGGTTCTGGGTGCCCTTCTAGCGGTTCTGAGACCGCGAGGAATTTCGGTAGCTCCGTACCTAGACGACATTCTGATACAAGCTTCAAGCTTTCAAACTGCCAAGTCTCATACAGAGTTAGTTCTGGCATTTCTAAGGTCGCATGGATGGAAAGTGAACGAAAAGAAGAGTTCTCTCTTGCCTCTCACAAGAGTTCCATTCTTGGGGACTCTTATAGATTCTGTAGAAATGAAGATTTATCTGACAGAAGACAGATTAACAAAGCTTCTAAATGCATGCCGTGTCCTTCATTCCATTCAACTCCCGTCAGTAGCTCAATGCATGGAGGTGATCGGCTTAATGGTAGCAGCAATGGACATAGTACCCTTTGCACGCCTACATCTCAGACCGCTGCAATTGTGCATGCTGAGTCAGTGGAATGGGGATTACTCAGATTTGTCCCCCACTCTGAATCTGGATCAAGAGACCAGAAACTCTCTTCTATGGTGGCTTTCTCGGCCACATCTGTCCAGGGGGATGCCGTTCAGCAGGCCGGACTGGACAATCGTAACAACAGACGCCAGCCTTCTAGGTTGGGGCGCTGTCTGGAATTCTCTGAAGGCTCAGGGACAATGGAGTCAGGAGGAAAGTCTCCTGCCAATAAACATTCTGGAATTGAGAGCAGTTCTCAATGCCCTTCTAGCTTGGCCCCAGTTAAAGACTCGGGGGTTCATCAGGTTTCAGTCGGACAACATCACGACTGTAGCTTACATCAACCATCAGGGAGGGACAAGAAGCTCCCTAGCAATGATAGAAGTATCAAAGATAATTCGCTGGGCAGAGTCTCACTCTTGCCACCTGTCAGCAATCCACATCCCGGGAGTGGAGAACTGGGAGGCGGATTTCTTGAGTCGCCAGACTCTTCATCCGGGGGAGTGGGAACTTCATCCGGAGGTCTTTGCCCAAATACTTCGACGTTGGGGCAAACCAGAGATAGATCTCATGGCGTCTCGCCAGAACGCCAAACTTCCTCGCTACGGATCCAGATCCAGGGATCCGGGAGCGGTTCTGATAGATGCTTTGACAGCACCTTGGAACTTCAGGATGGCTTATGTGTTTCCACCCTTCCCGCTGCTTCCTCGATTGATTGCCAAAATCAAACAGGAGAGAGCATCAGTGATTCTAATAGCGCCTGCATGGCCGCGCAGGACTTGGTATGCAGATCTAGTGGACATGTCATCCTGTCCGCCTTGGTCTCTACCTCTAAGACAGGACCTTCTGATTCAGGGTCCATTCAAACATCAAAGTCTAACTTCTCTGAAGCTGACTGCTTGGAAATTGAACGCTTGATTTTATCAAAACGTGGTTTTTCTGAGTCGGTTATTGATACCCTGATACAGGCTAGGAAGCCTGTTACCAGAAAGATTTACCATAAAATATGGCGTAAATACCTATACTGGTGTGAATCCAAAGATTACTCCTGGAGTAAGGTTAGGATTCCTAGGATATTGTCTTTTCTACAAGAAGGTTTAGAAAAGGGTTTATCGGCTAGCTCATTAAAGGGACAGATCTCAGCTCTGTCCATCTTGTTGCACAGGCGTCTGTCAGAAAATTCAGACATCCAGGCCTTTTGTCAGGCTTTAGCTAGGATCAAGCCTGTGTTTAAAACTGTTGCTCCGCCATGGAGTTTAAACTTAGTTCTTAACGTTTTACAGGGTGTTCCGTTTGAACCCCTTCATTCCATTGATATAAAATTGTTATCTTGGAAAGTTCTATTTTTAATGGCTATTTCCTCGGCTCGAAGAGTCTCTGAGTTATCAGCCCTACATTGTGATTCTCCTTATCTGATCTTTCACTCAGACAAGGTAGTTCTGCGTACTAAACCTGGGTTCTTACCTAAGGTTGTCTCTAACAGGAATATCAATCAAGAGATTGTTGTTCCATCCTTGTGTCCAAATCCTTCTTCAAAGAAGGAACGTCTTCTACACAATCTGGATGTAGTTCGTGCCCTCAAGTTCTACTTACAGGCAACTAAAGATTTTCGCCAAACTTCTTCCCTGTTTGTCGTTTATTCTGGACAGAGGAGAGGTCAAAAAGCTTCTGCTACCTCTCTCTCTTTTTGGCTTCGTAGCATAATACGTTTAGCCTATGAGACTGCTGGACAGCAGCCTCCTGAAAGAATTACAGCTCATTCCACTAGAGCTGTGGCTTCCACTTGGGCCTTTAAGAATGAGGCCTCTGTTGAACAGATTTGCAAGGCTGCAACTTGGTCTTCGCTTCATACTTTTTCCAAATTTTACAAATTTGACACTTTTGCTTCTTCGGAGGCTATTTTTGGGAGAAAGGTTCTTCAGGCAGTGGTTCCTTCTGTATAATGAGCCTGCCTATCCCTCCCGTCATCCGTGTACTTTTGCTTTGGTATTGGTATCCCAGAAGTAATGATGACCCGTGGACTGATCACACATAACAGAAGAAAACATAATTTATGCTTACCTGATAAATTCCTTTCTTCTGTTGTGTGATCAGTCCACGGCCCGCCCTGTTTTTTAAGGCAGGTAAATATTTTTTAAATTATAATTCAGTCACCACTACACCCTTGGCTTCTCCTTTCTCGTTGGTCTTTGGTCGAATGACTGGAGGTGACGTAGAGGGGAGGAGCTATATAGCAACTCTGCTGGGTGAATCCTCTTGCACTTCCTGTAGGGGAGCAGATAATATCCCAGAAGTAATGATGACCCGTGGACTGATCACACAACAGAAGAAAGGAATTTATCAGGTAAGCATAAATTATGTTTTTTGCTGGCATGCTAAATTGTTTAATTATCTGAGGTACTGGGTGAAAAATTGTTTTGGGCACTGTTTTTCCACTTGGCTGTCGTTTATTTTAATTTAAGACAGTTTACTGAACTTCCCTCACTGCTGTGTGTGAGGGGGAGGGGCCTATTTTGGCGCTTTTGCTACGCATCAAAAATTCAGTCAAAAGTCTGTTTCTCTCCCTGCATGATCCGGATCGTCTCTACAGAGCTCAAGGGTCTTCAAAAATTATTTTGAGGGAGGTAATCACTCACAGCAGACCTGTGAGATTGTGCTTTGACTGTGATAAAAAAGTTTATATTTTGTACATTTTTTTCTGCTATTAAGGGTTAGTTATCCATTACTAATGGGGGCAATCCTTTGCTAAATTTATGCCTTTACCGGGAAAAATTTTGGTTTTTATAATTTCTCCGGTTCATTGTTATTCAACTGTCATAATTTTTTCTGTGCTTCTTAAAGGCACAGTGCGTTTTTCATATTACTTGTAAATTGAGTGAAAAGTATTTCCAAGCTTGCTAGTTTAATTGCTAGTTTGTTAAACATGTCTGACTCAGAGGAATATCTCTGTGCTATATGTGCAAAAGCCAAGGTGGAGCCCAATAGAAATTTATGTACTAATTGCATTGATGCTACTTTAAATAAAAGTCATTCTGTACAAATTGAACATCATTCACCAAACAACGAGGGGGAAGTTATGCCGACTAACTTGCCTCACGTGTCAGTACCTGCATCTCCCGCTCGGGAGGTGCGTGATATTGTAACGCCGAGTACTTCAGGGCGGCCATTACAAATCGCACTACAGGACATGGCTAATGTTATGACTGAAGTTTTGTCTAAATTACCAGAACTTAGAGGTAAGCGAGATCACTCTGGGGTGAGAACAGAGTGCGCTGATAATATTAGGGCCATGTCAGATACTGCGTCACAATTTGCAGAACATGAGGACGGAGAGCTTCATTCTGCGGGTGACGGATCTGATCCAAATAAACTGGATTCAGACATTTCAAATTTTAAGTTTAAGCTGGAAAACCTCAGTGTATTACTAGGGGAGGTGTTAGCGGCTCTGAATGATTGTAACACAGTTGCAATACCAGAGAAAATGTGTAGGTTGGATAAATATTTTGCGGTACCGTCGAGTACTGACGTTTTTCCTATACCTAAGAGACTTACTGAAATTGTTACCAAGGAGTGGGATAGACCCGGTGTGCCTTTCTCACCCCCTCCTATATTCAGAAAGATGTTTCCAATAGACGCCACCACACGGGACTTATGGCAAACGGTCCCTAAGGTGGAGGGAGCAGTTTCTACTTTAGCTAAGCGTACCACTATCCCGGTGGAGGATAGCTGTGCCTTTTCAAATCCAATGGATAAAAAGTTAGAGGGTTACCTTAAGAAAATGTTTGTTCAACAAGGTTTTATATTGCAACCCCTTGCATGCATTGCGCCTGTCACGGCTGCGGCAGCATTTTGGTTTGAGTCTCTGGAAGAGACCCTTGACTCAGCTCCATTAGATGAGATTACACACAAGCTTAAAACCCTTAAGCTAGCTAATTCATTTATTTCTGATGCCGTAGTACATTTAACTAAACTTACGGCTAAGAATTCCGGATTCGCCATTCAGGCGCGCAGAGCGCTGTGGCTAAAATCCTGGTCAGCTGATGTTACATCTAAATTACTTAACATACCTTTCAAAGGGCAGACCTTATTCGGGCCCGGTTTGAAAGAAATTATCGCTGACATTACAGGAGGTAAAGGCCATGCCCTGCCTCAAGACAGAGCCAAACCTAGGGCTAGACAGTCTAATTTTCGTGCCTTTCGTAACTTCAAGGCAGGAGCAGCATCAACTTCCTCTGCACCAAAACAGGAAGGAGCTGTTGCTCGCTACAGACAAGGCTGGAAACCTAACCAGTCCTGGAACAAGGGCAAGCAGGCCAGAAAACCTGCTGCTGCCCCTAAGACAGCATGAATTGAGGGCCCCCGATCCGGGAACGGATCTAGTGGGGGGCAGACTTTCTCTCTTCGCCCAGGCTTGGGCAAGAGATGTCCAGGATCCCTGGGCGTTAGAGATCATATATCAGGGATATCTTCTGGACTTCAAAATCTCTCCCCCAAAAGGGAGATTTCATCTTTCAAGGTTGTCAACAAACCAAATGAAGAAAGAGGCGTTTCTACGTTGTGTACAAGATCTGTTGCTAATGGGAGTGATCCACCCGGTTCCGCGGTCGGAGCACGGACAGGGGTTTTACTCAAATCTGTTTGTGGTTCCCAAGAAAGAAGGAACCTTCAGACCAATCTTGGATTTAAAGATCTTAAACAAATTCCTAAGAGTTCCATCTTTCAAAATGGAAACTATTCGGACAATCTTACCCATGATCCAAAAGGGTCAGTACATGACCACAGTGGATTTAAAGGACGCTTACCTTCACATACCGATTCACAAAGATCATTACCGGTATCTAAGGTTTGCCTTCCTAAACAGGCATTACCAGTTTGTAGCTCTTCCATTCGGATTGGCTACGGCTCCAAGAATCTTCACAAAGGTTCTGGGCGCTCGTCTGGCGGTACTAAGACCGCGAGGAATTTCGGTGGCTCCGTACCTAGACGACATTCTGATACAAGCGTCAAGCTTTCAAACTGCCAAGTCTCATACAGAGTTAGTACTGGCATTTCTAAGGTCGCATGGGTGGAAGGTGAACGAAGAGAAAAGTTCTCTCTTTCCACTCACAAGAGTTCCCTTCTTGGGGACTCTTATAGATTCTGTAGAAATGAAGATCTACCTGACAGAAGGCAGGTTAACAAAGCTTCAAAATGCTTGCCGTGTCCTTCATTCCATTCAACACCCGTCAGTGGCTCAATGCATGGAGGTAATCGGCTTAATGGTAGCGGCAATGGACATAGTACCCTTTGCACGCCTACATCTCAGACCGCTGCAATTGTGCATGCTAAGTCAGTGGAATGGGGATTACTCAGATTTGTCCCCTACTCTGAATCTGGATCAAGAGACCAGAAATTCTCTTCTATGGTGGCTTTCTCGGCCACATCTGTCCAGGGGGATGCCATTCAGCAGACCAGATTGGACAATTGTAACAACAGATGCCAGCCTAATAGGTTGGGGCGCTGTCTGGAATTCCCTGAAGGCTCAGGGATCATGGACTCAGGAGGAGAGTCTCATTCCAATAAACATTCTGGAATTGAGAGCAGTTCTCAATGCCCTTCTGGCTTGGCCTCAGTTAACAACTCGGAGGTTCATCAGGTTTCAGTCGGACAACATCACGACTGTAGCTTACATCAACCATCAAGGAGGGACAAGAAGCTCCCTAGCGATGATGGAAGTATCAAAGATAATTCGCTGGGCAGAGTCTCACTCTTGCCACCTGTCAGCGATCCACATTCCTGGAGTGGAGAACTGGGAGGCGGATTTCCTAAGTCGTCAGACTTTTCATCCGGGGGAGTGGGAACTTCATCCGGAGGTCTTTGCCCAAATACTTCGACGTTGGGGCAAACCAGAGATAGATCTCATGGCGTCTCGCCAGAATGCCAAGCTTCCTTGTTACGGGTCCAGGTCCAGGGTCCCGGGAGCGGTCCTGGTAGATGCTTTGACAGCACCTTGGACCTTCGGGATGGCCTATGTGTTTCCACCCTTCCCGATGCTTCCTCGATTGATTGCCAGGATCAAACAGGAAAGAGCATCGGTAATTCTAATAGCGCCTGCGTGGCCACGCAGGACCTGGTATGCAGATCTAGTGGACATGTCATCCTGTCCACCTTGGTCTCTGCCTCTGAGACAGGACCTTCTAATTCAGGGTCCTTTCAAACATCAAAATCTAATTTCTCTGAAGCTGACTGCTTGGATATTGAACGCTTGATTTTATCAAAGCGTGGTTTTTCGGAGTCAGTTATTGATACCTTAATACAGGCTAGGAAACCTGTTACCAGAAAGATTTACCATAAAATATGGCGTAAATACTTACATTGGTGCGAATCCAAGAGTTACTCATGGAGTAAGGTTAGGATTCCTAGGATATTGTCTTTTCTACAAGAGGGTTTAGAAAAGGGTTTATCTGCTAGTTCCTTAAAGGGACAGATCTCAGCTCTGTCCATTCTTTTACACAAACGTCTGTCAGAAGTTCCAGACGTTCAGGCTTTTTGCCAGGCTTTGGCCAGGATTAAGCCTGTGTTTAAAACTGTTGCTCCACCATGGAGCTTAAATTTAGTTCTTAACGTTTTACAGGGTGTTCCATTTGAACCCCTTCATTCCATTGATATTAAATTGTTATCTTGGAAAGTTCTGTTTTTAATGGCTATTTCCTCGGCTCGTAGAGTCTGAGTTATCAGCCTTACATTGTGATTCTCCGTATCTGATTTTTCATTCAGATAAGGTAGTTCTGCGTACTAAACCTGGGTTCTTACCTAAGGTTGTCACTAACAAGAATATCAATCAAGAGATTGTTGTGCCATCATTGTGTCCTAATCCTTCTTCAAAGAAGGAACGACTTCTGCACAATCTAGATGTAGTCCGTGCCCTGAAGTTTTATTTACAGGCAACTAAAGATTTTCGCCAAACTTCTTCCCTGTTTGTCGTTTATATACAGAGGAGAGGTCAAAAAGCTTCTGCTACCTCTCTCTCTTTTTGGCTTCGTAGCATAATACGTTTAGCCTATGAGACTGCTGGACAGCAGCCTCCTGAAAGAATTACAGCTCATTCCACTAGAGCTGTGGCTTCCACTTGGGCCTTTAAGAACGAGGCCTCTGTTGAACAGATTTGCAAGGCTGCAACTTGGTCTTCTCTTCATACTTTTTACAAATTTGACACTTTTGCTTCTTCGGAGGCTGTTTTTGGGAGAAAGGTTCTTCAGGCAGTGGTCCCTTCCGTATAAAGATCCTGCCTGTCCCTCCTGTCATCCGTGTACTTTAGCTTTGGTATTGGTATCCCAGAAGTAATGATGACCCGTGGACTGACTACACTTAACAGGAGAAAACATAATTCATGCTTACCTGATAAATTCCTTTCTCCTGTAGTGTAGTCAGTCCACGGCCCGCCCTGTTTTTTATGGCAGGTCTAAATTTTTAAATTATACTCCAGTCACCACTGCACCCTATAGTTTCTCCTTTCTCGTTTGGTTCTCGGTCGAATGACTGGGTGTGACGTAGAGGGGAGGAGCTATATAGCAGCTCTGCTTGGGTGATCCTCTTGCACTTCCTGTTGGGGAGGAGTTAATATCCCAGAAGTAATGATGACCCGTGGACTGACTACACTACAGGAGAAAGGAATTTATCAGGTAAGCATAAATTATGTTTTTTTTTGTTCACCCTTCATTTATGCTTCTATAAGGCTCAAACGATGGAAAGGGCAATCGTCTTCTGCCCTTCCAATTGAAAACCATTTGACAGCTTTGGTTGCTTGCCTAGTGAAAAAGTAATCACAAGGCCATAATGGAGCAAGCTTGTGAAGTAGTCAGCTGTTAGACAGTAAAAACCTTGAGAATTTTGTATTACTTATTTAGGGCTCGATTTATCAATCATTTGGGGAATTCTCCTTTCTGTTCTTTCAGTTCTCAGCAGATCTCCTTTGGAGAGGCGCACATGTGTGCCCATATTTATCATAAAAAATAGTTTTGTCAGTATATAGCAGGGTTACAATACAATTTATTTAATAATTATTCTTTAAAACAAACCCCCATTTAAAATGTATTTACGAAACAATTAAAATTAATATAAATTCCTAAATTCTTTAGATTAGTTAAAATTTATAAACATATTGAATTATATTTATAGAAACCAGATTATGAATCAAATGATGCACACTTATGCTGTTACAATATTCTATTCAACGATCATAAAAAAATATACCTTTACAATATACCTTATTCACAATGAATCACATTAAAATATCACAATAAAATACCATAATATGGACCGCTAACTTTAACGGTGTCTAGTTAAACAATATAACAAGATACTTTAACAGCCAATTTCATGCCAATTTATCTGAGCTGAAATAAATCTTATTAAGCTACAATAAGGCAAATTCTAAATATATATATATATATATATATATATATATATATATATATATCTATATATCTACATACCTACCTACATACATACATTACTTGGCACTAAATATGACTAGCTTTAAACTACACAGGACTATGAACACAAGCTTAAAATACAAAATATGCTCTTTAAATTTACCAGCTGTAACTTAATTATAGCCTTAGAATACATTTGTTTAAAATATTAAAAATAACGAACAGTCATACCTCACCTCATGAACCAATTGAGTGTCTCAGCGTTCTCCGATAAGTCCAATTTCACCTCATAAATTAAGAGGTATTTTTGCAAGATGGATTAGTTAGGCCCAGATTTGCTTTAAGAGACTGGTTTCCAAGGCAACAGTTTGTCAGTCAAAATTCAGCAGCAAAAAGACTCGTCCTTTTTTTTTTTTTTTTTTCTCTTGCATGAGGCTATATCACGTGATATAACCCCACACATTTTTATTCTAATCATTGGTGAAATTGGGATGATAGGCCCTTCGGATGCTTGTCCCTGATTGGTTATTTGGGAGACGCCTCCCTGAGTAGTCATTTATCTTTTGGCTGTGATACCATCTCTGATCTATAGGTGGCAGCAGACAACCAAAAATGCAGTTTTACCATCAAATATTGCTGCAGTTTAACTATCTAAAAAAAATGTTTATCGAATACACTTTCTTTACATTGATAAACCTGTCTGGTCATATATCTGTCCCATCTAAGATAAACCAGTATTCATTCATATACACCAGACATTAGTGTGTTTCTAGTATCATACTAGTATTTTAAAAATGCATTTAAAGTTGCATTTGATTATTTTCCCAGATTAATCCAAGCACAGCATATTTCTCATTCCGTACACATCTTGCTGAGTGCACAAAACCATATGACACACTTTATGGGACAACCGCACATGTATTTGTCAGATGTCTGAAAAAATAAATAAAAATAGGTTATTCATTTTGAAATAGATTTGACATTTTAAACTGACTGTATAGCTACTTATTAAATTCAGCAAATATTTATCCAACATGCTACTGCTATGCACTGCTTCTTAGGTCCACAAATACACATTTCTTCTGTTATGTGTGATCAGTCCACGGGTCATCATTACTTCTGGGATATAACTCCTCCCCAACAGGAAATGCAAGAGGATTCACCCAGCAGAGCTGCATATAGCTCCTCCCCTCTACGTCACTCCCAGTCATTCTCTTGCACCCAGCAACTAGATAGGATGTGTGAGAGGACTATGGTGATTATACTTAGTTTTTATAACTTCAATCAAAAGTTTGTTATTTTACAATAGCACCGGAGCGTGTTATTGCCTCTCTGGCAGAGTTTGAAGAAGAATCTACCAGAGTTTTTACTATGATTTTAACCGGAGTAGTTAAGATCATATTGCTGTTTCTCGGCCATCTGAGGGAGGTAAAAGCTTCAGATCAGGGGACAGCGGGCAGATGAATCTGCATTGAGGTATGTAGCAGTTTTTATTTTCTGAATGGAATTGATGAGAAAATCCTGCCATACCGTTATAATGACATGTATGTATACTCTACACTTCAGTATTCTGGGGATGGTATTTCACCGGAATTACTCTGTTAAAAGTACATTAAACCTTTTAATAGGTATTTATTATGTTAAACGTTTTTGCTGGAATGTAGAATCGTTTGCATTTTCTGAGGTACTGAGTGAATAAATATTTGGGCATTATTTTTCCACTTGGCAGTTGCTTGTTTTAATTGTGACAGTTTCGTTTCTCTCTCACTGCTGTGTGTGAGGGGGAGGGGCCGTTTTTGGCGCTCTTTGCTACGCATCAAAAAATTCCAGTCAGTTACTCTTGTATTCCCTGCATGATCCGGTTCATCTCTAACAGATCTCAGGGGTCTTCAAACTTCTTTGGAGGGAGGTAGATTCTCTCAGCAGAGCTGTGAGACTTATATATTGACTGTGATTAAAAACGTTGCTCTGTAATTTTTATGTTTCAAATTTAATTATTGTTACTTTACTAATGGGAACAAACCTTTGCTAAAAGTTGTGTTGTTTTTAAGGATTGATGCTATAACTGTCTTTCAGTTCATTATTTCAACTGTCATTTAATCGTTTAGTGCTTCTTTGAGGCACAGTACGTTTTTGTTAAATAAGATTGTAACCAAGTTGCAAGTTTATTGCTAGTGTGTTAAACATGTCTGATTCAGAGGAAGATATCTGTGTCATTTGTTCCAATGCCAAGGTGGAGCCCAATAGAAATTTATGTACTAACTGTATTGATGCTACTTTAAATAAAAGCCAATCTGTACAAATTGAACAAATTTCACCAAACAGCGAGGGGAGAGTTATGCCGACTAACTCGCCTCACGTGTCAGTACCTGCATCTCCCGCCCGGGAGGTGCGTGATATTATGGCGCCTAGTACATCTGGGCGGCCATTACAGATAACATTACAAGATATGGCTACTGTTATGACTGAAGTTTTGGCTAAATTACCAGAACTAAGAGGCAAGCGTGATCACTCTGGGGTGAGAACAGAGTGCGCTGATAATACTAGGGCCATGTCTGATACTGCGTCACAGCTTGCAGAACATGAGGACGGAGAGCTTCATTCTGTGGGTGATGGTTCTGATCCAAACAGATTGGATTCAGATATTTCAAATTTTAAATTTAAATTGGAGAACCTCCGTGTATTACTAGGGGAGGTTTTAGCGGCTCTTAATGATTGTAACACTGTTGCAATACCAGAAAAATTGTGTAGGTTGGATAAATACTTTGCGGTACCGGCGAGTACTGACGTTTTTCCTATACCTAAGAGACTAACTGAAATTGTTACTAAGGAGTGGGATAGACCCGGTGTGCCGTTCTCACCCCCTCCAATATTTAGAAAGATGTTTCCAATAGACGCCACCACACGGGACTTATGGCAAACGGTCCCTAAGGTGGAGGGAGCAGTTTCTACTTTAGCTAAGCGTACCACTATCCCGGTGGAGGATAGCTGTGCTTTTTCAGATCCAATGGATAAAAAATTAGAGGGTTACCTTAAGAAAATGTTTGTTCAACAAGGTTTTATATTGCAACCCCTTGCATGCATCGCGCCGATTACGGCTGCGGCAGCATTTTGGATTGAGTCTCTGGAAGAGAACCTTAGTTCAGCTACGCTGGACGACATTACGGACAGGCTTAGAGTCCTTAAACTAGCTAATTCATTCATTTCGGAGGCCGTAGTACATTTAACCAAACTTACGGCTAAGAACTCAGGATTCGCCATTCAGGCACGTAGGGCGCTGTGGCTAAAATCCTGGTCAGCTGATGTAACTTCTAAGTCCAAATTACTTAATATACCTTTCAAGGGGCAAACTTTATTTGGGCCCGGTTTGAAAGAAATTATCGCTGACATTACAGGAGGTAAGGGCCACGCCCTGCCTCAAGACAAAGCCAAAGCTAAGGCTAGACAGTCTAATTTTCGTCCCTTTCGGAATTTCAAAGCAGGAGCAGCATCAACTTCCACTGCACCAAAACAGGAAGGAGCTGTTGCTCGTTACAGACAAGGCTGGAAACCTAACCAGTCCTGGAACAAGGGCAAGCAGGCCAGGAAACCTGCTGCTGCCCCAAAGACAGCATGAACCGAGGGCCCCCGATCCGGGACCGGATCTAGTGGGGGGCAGACTCTCTCTCTTCGCCCAGGCTTGGGCAAGAGATGTTCAGGATCCCTGGGCGCTAGAGATCATATCTCAGGGATACCTTCTAGACTTCAAATTCTCTCCCCCAAGAGGGAGATTTCATCTGTCAAGGTTGTCAACAAACCAGATAAAGAAAGAAGCGTTTCTACGCTGTGTACAAGATCTGTTATTAATGGGAGTGATCCATCCGGTTCCGCGGTCGGAACAAGGACAAGGGTTTTACTCAAACCTGTTTGTGGTTCCCAAAAAAGAGGGAACTTTCAGGCCAATCTTGGATTTAAAGATCCTAAACAAATTCCTAAGAGTTCCATCGTTCAAAATGGAAACTATTCGGACAATCTTACCCATGATCCAAAAGGGTCAGTACATGACCACAGTGGATTTAAAGGATGCTTACCTTCACATACCGATTCACAAAGATCATTACCGGTATCTAAGGTTTGCCTTCTTAGACAGGCATTACCAGTTTGTAGCTCTTCCATTCGGATTGGCTACGGCTCCAAGAATCTTCACAAAGGTTCTGGGTGCCCTTCTGGCGGTACTAAGACCGCGAGGAATTTCGGTAGCTCCGTACCTAGACGACATTCTGATACAAGCTTCAAGCTTTCAAACTGCCAAGTCTCATACAGAGTTAGTTCTGGCATTTCTAAGGTCGCATGGATGGAAAGTGAACGAAAAGAAGAGTTCTCTTTTTCCTCTCACAAGAGTTCCATTCTTGGGGACTCTTATAGATTCTGTAGAAATGAAGATTTATCTGACAGACGACAGATTAACAAAGCTTCTAAATGCATGCCGTGTCCTTCATTCCATTCAACTCCCGTCAGTAGCTCAATGCATGGAGGTGATCGGCTTAATGGTAGCAGCAATGGACATAGTACCCTTTGCACGTCTACATCTCAGACCGCTGCAATTGTGCATGCTGAGTCAGTGGAATGGGGATTACTCAGACTTGTCCCCTACTCTGAATCTGGATCAAGAGACCAGAAACTCTCTTCTATGGTGGCTTTCTCGGCCACATCTGTCCAGGGGGATGCCATTCAGCAGGCCGGACTGGACAATTGTAACAACAGACGCCAGCCTACTAGGTTGGGGCGCTGTCTGGAATTCTCTGAAGGCTCAGGGACAATGGAATCAGGAGGAAAGTCTCCTGCCAATAAACATTCTGGAATTAAGAGCAGTTCTCCATGCCCTTCTGGCTTGGCCCCAGTTAAAAACTCGGGGGTTCATCAGGTTTCAGTCGGACAACATCACGACTGTAGCTTACATCAACCATCAAGGAGGGACAAGAAGCTCCCTAGCAATGATGGAAGTATCAAAGATAATTCGCTGGGCAGAGTCTCACTCTTGCCACCTGTCAGCAATCCACATCCCGGGAGTGGAGAACTGGGAGGCGGATTTCTTGAGTCGCCAGACTTTTCATCCGGGGGAGTGGGAACTTCATCCGGAGGTCTTTGCCCAAATACTTCGACGTTGGGGCAAACCAGAGATAGATCTCATGGCGTCTCGCCAGAACGCCAAACTTCCTCGCTACGGGTCCAGATCCAGGGATCCGGGAGCGGTTCTGATAGATGCCTTGACAGCACCTTGGAACTTCGGGATGGCTTATGTGTTTCCACCCTTCCCGCTGCTTCCTCGATTGATTGCCAAAATCAAACAGGAGAGAGCATCAGTGATTCTAATAGCGCCTGCATGGCCACGCAGGACTTGGTATGCAGATCTAGTGGACATGTCATCCTGTCCGCCTTGGTCTCTACCTCTAAGACAGGACCTTCTGATACAGGGTCCATTCAAACATCAAAATCTAACTTCTCTGAAGCTGACTGCTTGGAAATTGAACGCTTGATTTTATCAAAACGTGGTTTTTCTGAGTCGGTTATTGATACCCTGATACAGGCTAGGAAGCCTGTTACCAGAAGGATTTACCATAAGATATGGCGTAAATACCTATACTGGTGCGAATCCAAAGGTTACTCCTGGAGTAAGGTTAGGATTCCTAGGATATTGTCCTTTCTACAAGAGGGTTTAGAAAAGGGTTTATCGGCTAGCTCATTAAAGGGACAGATCTCAGCTCTGTCCATCTTGTTACACAGGCGTCTGTCAGAAAATCCAGACGTCCAGGCCTTTTGTCAGGCTTTAGCTAGGATCAAGCCTGTGTTTAAAACTGTTGCTCCGCCATGGAGTTTAAACTTAGTTCTTAACGTTTTACAGGGTGTTCCGTTTGAACCCCTTCATTCCATTGATATAAAATTGTTATCTTGGAAAGTTCTGTTTTTAATGGCTATTTCCTCGGCTCGAAGAGTCTCTGAGTTATCAGCCTTACATTGTGATTCTCCTTATCTGATTTTTCACTCAGACAAGGTAGTTCTGCGTACTAAACCTGGGTTCTTACCTAAGGTAGTCACTAACAGGAATATCAATCAAGAGATTGTTGTTCCATCCTTGTGTCCAAATCCTTCTTCAAAGAAGGAACGTCTTCTACACAATCTGGATGTAGTTCGTGCCCTCAAGTTCTACTTGCAGGCAACTAAGGATTTTCGACAAACGTCTTCCCTGTTTGTCGTGTACTCTGGTCAGAGGAGAGGTCATAAGGCTTCGGCTACCTCTCTCTCCTTCTGGCTTCGTAGCATAATTAGTTTAGCCTATGAGACTGCTGGACAGCAGCCTCCTGAAAGAATTACAGCTCATTCTACTAGAGCTGTGGCTTCCACTTGGGCCTTTAAGAATGAGGCCTCTGTTGAACAGATTTGCAAGGCTGCAACTTGGTCTTCGCTTCATACTTTTTCCAAATTTTACAAATTTGACACTTTTGCTTCTTCGGAGGCTATTTTTGGGAGAAAGGTTCTTCAGGCAGTGGTTCCTTCTGTATAATGAGCCTGCCTATCCCTCCCGTCATCCGTGTACTTTTGCTTTGGTATTGGTATCCCAGAAGTAATGATGACCCGTGGACTGATCACACATAACAGAAGAAAACATAATTTATGCTTACCTGATAAATTCCTTTCTTCTGTTGTGTGATCAGACCACGGCCCGCCCTGTTTTAAGGCAGGTAAATATCTTTTAAATTATACTCCAGTCACCACTTCACCCTTGGTTTCTCCTTTCTCGTTGATTCTTGGTCGAATGACTGGGAGTGACGTAGAGGGGAGGAGCTATATGCAGCTCTGCTGGGTGAATCCTCTTGCATTTCCTGTTGGGGAGGAGTTATATCCCAGAAGTAATGATGACCCGTGGACTGATCACACAACAGAAGAAAGGAATTTATCAGGTAAGCATAAATTATGTTTTTTATACAATATTGAAAATTATACAAGTTGTACTTTAAAAATTAATTTCAGTTACAATGCAAAACCTGTGTTTCTTTTGTAAGGTGTATCCATTCCACGGATCATCCATTACTTGTGGGATATTCTCCTTCCCAACAGGAAGTTGCAAGAGGACACCCACAGCAGAGCTGCTATATAGCTCCTCCCCTGACTGCCATATCCAGTCATTCTCTTGCAACTCTCAACAAAGATGGAGGCAGTAAGAGGAAAGTGGTGATAAATAGTTAGTTTTTTCTTCAATCAAAAGTTTATTATTTTTAAATGGTACCGGAGTTGTACTATTTTATCTCAGGCAGCATTTAGAAGAAGAATCTGCCTGCGTTTTCTATGATCTTAGCAGAAGTAACTAAGATCCACTGCTGTTATCACATATGTCTGAGGAGTGAGGTAACTTCAGAGGGAGAATGGCGTGCAGGTTATCCTGCAATGAGGTATGTGCAGTTTTAAGTTTTTCTAGGGATGGAATTGCTAGAAAATGCTGCTGATACCGGATTAATGTAAGTTAAGCCTAAATACAGTGATTTAATAGCGACTAGTATCAGGCTTACTATCAGAGATATATACTCTTATAAATGTGCAATATAAAACGTTTGCTGGCATGTTTAATCGTGTTTATATATGCTTTGGTGATCAAACTTATTGGGGCCTAGTTTTTTCCACATGGCTGGCTTGATTTTTGCCTAGAAACAGTTTCCTGAGGCTTTCCACTGTTGTAGTATGAGTGGGAGGGGCCTATTTTAGCGCTTTTTTGCGCAGTTAAAATTACAGACAGAGACATTCAGCTTCCCTCAGCAGTCCCCTGCATGCTATAGGACATCTCTGAAGGGCTCTAAAGGCTTCAAAAGTCGTTTATTAAGGAATGTAGGGCCACAGCTGAGCTGTGGCAGTTGAAGTGACTGTTTAAAAAACGTTTATTTCGTTTTTTTGATCCATTTTTTGCATTAAGGGGTTAATCATCCATTTGCAAGTGGGTGCAATGCTCTGCTAACCTATTACATACACTGTAAAAATTTCGTTTGAATTATTGCCTTTTTTCACTGTTTTTCAAATTTTGACAATTTGTTTCTCTTAAAGGCACAGTAGCGTTTTTTATATTTCCTTGTTAACTTGATTTAAAGTGTTTTCCAAGCTTGCTAGTCTCATTGCTAGTCTGTATAAACGTGTCTGACATAGAGGAAACTCCTTGTTCATTATTTTTAAAAGCCATGGTGGAACCCCATATGAGAATGTGTACTAAATGTATTGATTTCACTTTAAACAATAAAGATCAGCTTTTGTCTTTAAAAAATTTATCACCAGAGGATTCTGACGAGGGGGAAGTTATGCCGACTAACTCTCCCCACGTGTCAGACCCTTTGACTCCCGCTCAAGGGACTCGCGCTCAAATGGCGCCAAGTACATCAAGGACGCCCATAGCGATTACTTTACAAGACATGGCGGGAGTCATGGATAATACACTGTCAGCAGTATTAGCCAGACTACCTGAATTTAGAGGAAAGCGTGATAGCTCTGGTGTTAGGCGTAATACAGAGCATACAGACGCTTTAAGAGCCATGTCTGATACTGCCTCACAATATGCAGAAGCTGAGGAAGGAGAGCTTCAGTCTGTGGGTGATATCTCTGACTCAGGGAAACCTGATTCTGATATTTCTACTTTTAATTTTAAGCTTGAGAACCTCAGTGTTTTGCTTAGGGAGGTTTTTGCTGCTCTGAATGACTGTGACACAATTGCAGTGCCAGAGAAATTGTGTAGACTGGATAAATACTTTGCAGTGACGGTGTGTACTGAGGTTTTTCCAATACCTAAAAGGTTTACAGAAATTATTAATAAAGAGTGGGATAGACCCGGTGTGCCGTTTTCCCCCCTCCTATTTTTAGAAAAATGTTTCCCATAGACGCCACCACGCGGGACTTATGGCAAACGGTCCCTAAGGTGGAGGGAGCAGTTTCTACTTTAGCAAAGCGTACTACTATCCCTGTTGAGGACAGTTGTGCTTTTTCAGATCCTATGGATAAAAAATTAGAGGGTTACCTTAAGAAAATGTTTAATCAACAATGTTTTATCCTGCAGCCCCTTGCATGCATTGCTCCTGTCACTGCTGCTGCGGCGTTCTGGTTTGAGTCTCTGGAAGAGGCTTTAAAGGTAGTGACTCCATTGGAGGACATACTTAACAAGCTTAGAGCACTTAAGCTAGCTAATTCTTTTGTTTCTGATGCCATTGTTCATTTGACTAAACTAACGGCTAAGAATTCTGGATTTGCCATCCAGGCGCGTAGGGCGCTATGGCTCAAATCTTGGTCAGCTGATGTGACTTCAAAGTCTAAACTACTTAACATTCCCTTCAAGGGGCAGACCCTATTCGGGCCTGGTTTGAAGGAAATTATTGCTGACATTACTGGAGGTAAAGGTCATGCCCTTCCTCAGGACAGGTCCAAATCAAGGGCCAAACAGTCTAATTTTCGAAACTTCAAGGCAAGTGCAGCATCAACTTCCTCTGCTACAAAACGAGGGAACTTTTGCTCAGTCCAAGACGGCCTGGAAACCTAACCAGTCCTGGAACAAAGGCAAGCAGGCCAAAAAGCCTGCTGCTGCCTCTAAGACAGCATGGAGGAATGGTCCCCTATCCAGTAACGGATCTAGTAGGGGGCAGACTTTCTCTCTTCGCCCAGGCGTGGGAAAGAGATGTTCAGGATCCCTGGGCGTTGGAGATTATATCTCAGGGGTATCTTCTGGACTTCAAGGCTTCTCCTCCACAAGGGAGATTTCACCTTTCACAATTATCTGTCAACCAGATAAAGAAAGAGGCATTCTTACACTGTGTGCAAGACCTAGTTATGGGAGTAATCCATCCAGTTCCAAAGGAGGGACAGGGTTTTTACTCAAATCGGTTTGTGGTTCCCAAAAAAGAGGGAACCTTCAGACCAATCTTGGATCTAAAGATCTTAAACAAATTCCTCAGAGTTCCATCATTCAAAATGGAAACTATTCGGACCATCCTTCCTATGCTCAAAGAGGGTCAATATATGACTACGGTGGATCTAAAGGATGCTTAGCTTCACATTCCGATACACAAAGATCATCGGTTTCTAAGGTTTGCCTTTCTGGACAGGCATTACCAGTTTGTGGCTCTTCCCTTCAGGTTAGCTACAGCCCCAAGAATTTTTACGAAGGTTCTGGGGTCGCTTCTGGCGGTCCTAAGGCCGCGGGGCATAGCAGTGGCCCCTTATCTAGACGACATCCTGATACAGGCGTCAAATTTCCAAATTGCCAAGTCCCATATGGACATAGTTCTGGCATTTCTGAGGTCACACGGGTGGAAAGTGAACGAGGAAAAGAGTTCTCTGTCCCCACTCACAAGAGTCTCCTTCCTAGGGACTCTGATAGATTCTGTAGAAATGAAAATTTACCTGACGGAGTCCAGGTTATCAAAACTTCTAAATTCTTGCCGTGTTCTCCATTCTATTCCGCGACCTTCGGTGGCTCAGTGCATGGAGGTAATCGGCTTAATGGTAGCGGCAATGGACATAGTTCCGTTTGCGCGCCTACATCTCAGACCGCTGCAACTATGCATGCTCAGTCAGTGGAATGGGGATTACACAGATTTGTCCCCTCTACTAAATCTGGATCAAGAGACCAGAGATTCTCTTTGGTGGCTATCTCGGGTCCATCTGTCCAAAGGTATGACCTTTCGCAGGCCAGATTGGACAATTGTAACGACAGATGCCAGCCTTCTAGGTTGGGGTGCAGTCTGGAACTTCCTGAAGGCTCAGGGATCGTGGACTCAGGAGGAGAAACTCCTCCCAATAAATATTCTGGAATTGATGGCAATATTCAATGCTCTTCAGGCTTGGCCTCAGTTAACAACCCTGAGGTTCATCAGATTTCAGTCGGACAACATCACGACTGTGGCTTACATCAACCATCAAGGGGGAACAAGGAGTTCCTTAACGATGTTAGAAGTCTCCAAAATAATTTGCTGGGCAGAGAAAAACACTTGCCACCTATCGGCGATCCATATCCAAGGTGTAGAGAACTGGGAGGCGGATTTTCTAAGTCGTTAGACTTTTCATCCGGGGGAGTGGGAACTCCATCCGGAGGTGTTTGCTCAATTGATTCGTCGTTGGGGCAAACCAGAATTGGATCTCATGGCGTCTCGCCAGAACTCCAAGCTTCCTTATTACGGATCCAGGTCCAGGGACCCGGAAGCGACGCTGATAGATGCTCTAGCAGCGCCTTGGTCTTTCAACCTGGCTTACGTGTTTCCACCGTTTCCTCTGCTCCCTCGACTGATTGCCAAAATCAAGCAGGAGAGAGCATCAGTGATTCTGATGGCGCCTGCGTGGCCACGCAGGACCTGGTATACAGACCTAGTGGACATGTCATCCTTTCCACCTTGGACTCTGCCTTTGAAACGAGACCTTCTACTTCAAGGTGCTTTCAATCATCCAAATCTAATTTCTCTGAGACTGATTGCATGGAGATAGAACGCTTCAAAGCGTGGCTTCTCCGAGTCTGTTATTGATACCTTAATACAGGCACGAAAGCCTATTACCAGGAAAATTTACCATAAGATATGGCGTAAATATCTTTATTGGTGTGAATCCAAGAGTTACTCATGGAGTAAGGTTAGGATTCCTAGGATATTATCTTTTCTCCAAGAGGGTTTGGAGAAAGGATTATCAGCTAGTTCTTTGAAGGGACAGATCTCTGCACTGTCTATTCTTTTGCACAGGCGTCTGGCGGATGTTCCAAACGTTCAGGCGTTTTGTCAGGCGTTGGTTAGAATCAAGCCTGTGTTTAAACCTGTTGCTCCCGCATGAAGCTTAAATTTGGTTCTTAAAGTTCTTCAAGGGGTTCTGTTTGAACCTCTTTATTTCATAGATCAAGCTTTTATCTTGGAAAGTTCTTTTTTTTTATGGCTATTTCCTTGGCTCGTAGAGTCTCCGAGTTATTTGCTTTACAATGTGATTCTCCTTATCTGATCTTCCATGCAGATAAGGTAGTTCTGCATACAAAACCTGGGTTTTTGCCTAAGGTAGTATCTAATAAGAATATCAATCAAGAGATTGTTGTTCCATCATTATGTCCTAATCCTTCTTCAAAGAAGGAACGTCTTTTACATAATCTGGACGTGGTTCGTGCTTTAAAGTTTTACTTACAAGCTACTAAAGATTTTTGTCAAACATCTGCTTTGTGGTTTACTCTGGACAGAGGAGAGGTCAAAAGGCTTCGGCAACCTCTTTCATTTTGGCTAAGAAGCATAATCCGCTTATCCTATGAGACTGCTGGACAGCAGCCTCCTGAAAGGATTACATCTCATTCTATTAGAGCTGTGGCTTCCACTTGGGCCTTTAGAAATGAGGCTTCTGTTGAACAGATTTGCAAGGCGGCGACTTGGTCTTCGCTTCATACTTTTTCAAAATTCTACAAATTTGATACTTTTGCTTCTTTGGATGCTATTTTTGGGAGAAAGGCTCTACAGGCAGTGGTACCTTCCGTTTAAGTACCTGCCTTGTCCCTCCCTTCATCCGTGTACTTAAGCTTTGTTATTGGTATCCCACAAGTAATGGATGATCCGTGGACTGGATACACCTTACAAGAGAAAACACAATTTATGCTTACCTGATAAATTTATTTCTCTTGTGGTGTATCCAGTCCACGGCCCGCCCTGTCATTTTCAGGCAGGTCAAAATTTAGATTTAAACTACAGTCACCACTGCACCCTATGGTTTCTCCTTTCTCGGCTTGTTTCGGTCGAATGACTGGATATGGCAGTTAGGGGAGGAGCTATATAGCAGCTCTGCTGTGGGTGTCCTCTTGCAACTTCCTGTTGGGAAGGAGAATATCCCACAAGTAATGGATGATTCGTGGACTGGATACACCACAAGAGAAATAAATTTATCAGGTAAGCATAAATTGTGTTTTCTGCTTAGCTAGCTTGATGTGTATCCAACTCAGCAGGCACAATTTAACACTTGGATGAGAACAGCTATATCCTGTGAGTAAGTAATCGGGAGAAAGGGGGCTGTGTCACAAACAGTCTCACAAATAAGTGGATCATTTGGTGTAGACAAATATATATTTATTATTATACACTCACAGATATCCTGACAGTTTTTTCTCCATAGGAAAGCTGAGGTGAACTAATGATACATTTCTCTAGTCGGATTTGTTTCTTATTCTTATTGATCACTGAAAATAAGCAACTATTCTCCATCTCAATCCTATATAAGCCAATAGAAATATTTATACAGCCTTCCTCGTACAGGTAGCCCTCAGTTTACGCCAGGGTTAGGTTCCAGAAGGAATGGTTGTAAATCGAAAACGTTGTAAATTGAAACCCAGTTTATAATGTAAGTCAATGGGAAGTGAGGGAGATAGGTTCCAGGCCCCTCTCAAAATTGTCATAACACCTAATGCATTACAGGTATACCTCACTTTACAGCGCTTCACTTTACAGCGCTTCGCTAATACAGCGCTCTGTGGAGCTGAAGTTCAACCTCCAAGAATTTTGAAACAGTGCTGTAATCATTGTGATATTGCAAGAAAAGTGACTGGCACACTTTTGTTATGCTAAGTTCACTCTGTTTACAGCATTACAGTGCAATTGGCAAATTGTACGACAGTAATTGTCATTGTTTTACAGGTACAGTATTTATTGAATGCTAATTGAATACTTGCTGTGCTAGTGTTAAACTAAACTTAGCACTACTGCACACCTAATATATGTTAGTTTAAACATGTTTTCAAGTTTTTTAAACACACTGGCAAGTGAAAAGAAAGCTAAAACTGCCTTGTTTTACTTTAAGGCGGTTTTCACTTTACAGCGGGGCTCCGGTCCCTAACCCGCTGTATGAGCGGGGTATACCTGTACTTTTAAAGCTTTGAAATGAAGACTTTAAATGCTAAACAGAATTATAAGCCTAATAAAATACTCGCACAACACTGACTTCACTTGCATTTTTCTGCAACCAGTTCTTTCTATGCATTCCAATCTGGACTGATTTATAGACAGGAAGATCTTGTTCCTTTGAAATCTGCTCTATAGCTCAGGTCTGGTTAAACTGATTAATTTCAGCTTGCTTGGCTTTGCCGCAACACAAGCGGACAGCTCCACCTACTGGCTATTTTAATAAATGCACTGCTTCTCAATGCTTTTTAGCAGTCACATGACTGGAAAAAAAGGTTGTTGTTCTGAAACTGTGTAAATTGAACCGTTGTGAAACGAGGGCCACCTGTATATTTAACGCCCCTCTTCAACAAACTGTCATGTCAGACAATAGATCTACGTTTTCATTGTTTTTGTGCTTCAATTTTAGAGCTTCTTTTATATCTTATTTCTATGCTCCATAGATCTAATTTTTGTGCTGTTATATATTATTTTTGCACTCCATTATAAAATGATCTAATTTAACCCCTTTTTTTTTTTTTTTTTTTTTCTCCAAGGTGTTTGAGGACAGAGTAGGAGAATTTTCCAGTCAAACTTGCCCACTTTTAGGCACATTTTTGAATGATAAATAGGGGATTTCTCATGAGAACTTTTAGGAGAAAATATAGGAGAATATGAATGATAAATCGAGCCCTATGTAATGAATGACACAACTTTACAAACGATTGTCGTCATGACATGAGATTTCACAGTAAACTTCCTTAAACTGAATAGGAAAATAACATGACTGTGCCTGCACATGCCAGATGCACGCTCCCTTGGAAGTCCTGGTACTAGCATTTTCTTCACAGTGGGGTGTGAATACTTAGGATATTTTGAGGTAAATATCTTCCCTTTTTACATAGAGATGCCCAGGTGATATTCTCTAATCAGCTTTTTACAGCTATGCTACATCACTATTGTATTTTGTCCCGTTAAAAATGCACCTTGCTGACTTCTCAAAGCTTAATTGGCTTTAGTCAACAAATGACTTTCGCTAGCTTTGTTGCCTACAAACTGAAGCCAGAATTCTCTTCCAAATGAGGAAAATGGTGGGTGAGGTTTGGCTGTTGGAAAACAATTGCAGCAAAAAAACAAAATGTATGATTACCTGATACATTTTCTTTCGTTCTTGACACGGTGAGTCCACGATTTCTCATCAATTACTGTTGGGAATAATACTCCTGGCAAGCAGGAGTAGGCAAAGATCACCACAGCAAAGCTGTTAAGTATCACTTCCGTTCCCACAAACTCCAGTCATTGGACCAAGGGAAAGGAGAGAAAGGAAATGACACAAGGTGCAGAGGTGCCTTAGGTTTATATAAGAAAAAACTGTCTAAAAAACAGGGTGGGCTGTGGATTCACCGTGTCAAGAAATAAATTTATCAGGTAAGCATAAACTTTGTTTTCTTTTTAATGGCTCAGTGAGTCCACGGATCATCAATTACTGTTGGGACTCAATACCCAAGCTAGAGGACACATATGATAGGGGAGGGGCAGGACAGATAACCTAAACAGAAGATACCTCTGCTTGAACCTTTCTCCCAAAAGAAGCCTAAAAAAAAAAAAGTATGCAGAGAAGACCAAGTTGCAGCCTTGCAAATCTGTTCCACCGAAGCTTCATTTTTAAAGGCCCAGGAAGAAGAAACAGCCCTTGTGGAATGAGCCGTGATTCTCTCAGGAGGTTGCTGTCCAGCAGTGTATGTTAAACGAATAATAACCTTCAGCCAAAGAGAGAAACCGTAGCTTTCTGAACCTTGCGTTTCCCAGAGAAACAAACAAACAAAGCAGAAGACTGGCGATAGTCCTTAGATGCCTGCAAGTAGAATTTCAGCGCACGCACAACATCTAGGTTGTGTAGCAAACGCTAGAATGAATAGGATACAGAAGGAACAATGATCTCCTGATTAATATTCCTGTCCGAAACAACTTTAGGAAGGAAACCTAACTTAGTACGAAGAACCACCTTATCATAATGAAATCTAAGATAAGTAGAATCACACTGCAGCGCCGAGAGTTCAGAGACTCTTTAAACAGAAGAAATAGCTACAAGAAACAAAACCTTCCAAGATAACCTCTTCATATTTAAGGAATGCATAGGCTCAAACTGAGCCTGTTGTAAAATTTTAAGAACAAGGGCAAAACTCCATGGAGGACTAACAGGTTTAAACACAGGCCTGATTCTGACCAAGGCCTGACAAAATGATTGCACATCTGGCATATCAACAAGACAACGCAGAGATCTGAACCTTCAGAGTACTTGCTGACGAACCCTTCTTCAGACCCTCCTAGAGAAAGGACAAAATCCTAGGAATCCTGACTCTACTCCAAGAGTAGCCTCTGGATTCACACCAATACAGATATTTACACCATATTTTATGGTAAATCCTTCTAGTCGCAGGTTTGTGAACCTATATCAAGGTCTCAATGACTGACTCAAAAAAACCACGCTTAGATAAAATTAGGCATTCAATCTCCAAGCAGTCGGCTTCAGAGAAACGAGATTTGGATGAAGTAACCCTGAAGTAGAAGGTCCTTTCTCAGAGGAAGCCTCCAAGGTGGAAGAGATGACATTTCCACTAGGTCTGCATACCAGATCCTCTGAGGCCACGCCGGTGCTATGAAGGATCAGACACACCCTCTCCTGCTTGATCCAAGCAATGACTCGTCAAAGGAGAGCAAACGGGGGAAACAGGTATGCTAAACTGAAGTTCCACAGGAACGCTAGGGCATCTATCAGAACGGCCTGTGGATCTCTTGACCTCGAACCGTACCTCTGGAGCTTGGCACTCTGCAGAGAAGCCATGAGATCCAGCTCCAGCTACCCCCATTTGAGGGTCAAGCTGGAAAACACCTCCGGATGGAGTTCCCACTCCCTGGGATGAAAAGTCTGTCTGCTCAGAAAATCTGCTTCCCAATTGTCCACTCCTGGAATGTTGATTGCAGAAAGACGGCAGTTGTGGGTCTCGGCCCACTAAATAATTCGGACCACCTCTGTCATGGCCAAGGAACTCAGAGTTCCTCCCGGGTGTTTGATGTAAGCCACTGATATGTTGTCCGACTGGAATCTGATAAATCATGCTAAAGCTGAGACCAGGCCAGTAGAGCATTAACTATCGCTCTCAGCTCTAGGATGCTTATGGGGAGATCTGACTCCTCCTGAGACCATAGACCCTGAGCCTTCAACGAGCCCCAGACTGCTGCCCAGCAGGCTGGCAGCCGTGGTCACAATCACCCAGGAAGGTCTGCGGAAGCAAGTTCCCTGGGAGAGGTGCTCCTAAGACAACCACCACACAAGAGAATCTCTTGTCGCCTGATCCAGATCTAGTCAAGGAGACGGGTCCGTATAGTCTCTGTTCCATTGCCTTAGCATGCATAACTTTAGAACTCAGAGAAAACCGAGCAAACGGGATAATGTCCATGGAAGATACCATCAGACCAATTACCTCCATACATTTAGCCACTGATTGCCGAGGAGAGGACTGAAGGGCAAGACAAGAGTTGAAAATCTTAGATTTCCTGACCTCTGTCAGAAATATCTTCATTGATAGGGAATCTATTATGGTCCTTAAGAACACTACTCTTGTAGCTGGAACCAGAGAACTTTTTCCCAGATGTACCTTCCATCCATGGGAGCGAAGAAAAAACAAGATTTCCGTATGAGAGTTGTCTTGTTGAAAAGACAGCACCTGAACCAGAATGTCGTTCACATAGGGCGCTACTGCAATGCCCCGAGACCAGATCACTGCCAATAGAGCCCAAATGGAAGAGCCACAAACTGAAAGTGATTGTCCAAGAAGGCGAATCTCAAAAACCTGTGATGATCCTTATGAATAGGAACATGAAGGTACACATCCTTTAGGTCTATGGTTGCCATGAACTGATCCTCTTGGACCAAGGGATGAATGAATCGTATAGTTTCCATCTTGAAGGACGGTACTCTTAGAAACTTGTTTAGCCATTCCAGGTCTAAAACTGGTCTGAAAGTTCCTTCTTTTGGGAAAAAAGGAACAGATTGGAGTAGAATCCCAGACCCTGTTCCTGTGTTGAAACTGGAACACTTACTCCCAGGGCGGAAAGATCCTGTACACAATGTAAGAACGCCTCTTTTTATCTGGTCTACGGATAATCTTGAGGAGGAACCTGCCTCTGGGAGGAGAAGTCTTGAATTCTAGTTTTGTACCCCTGGGATGCGATGTCCACCGTCCAGGGATCCGGGACACCCCCAACCCAGGCTTGAGGAATTGAGAAATTCTGCCCCCTACTGAATCCGCTCCCGGATCGGGGGCCCCTTCATGCTGACTTGGAATCAGCTGCTGGTTTCTTAGACTGCTTCCCTTGTTCCAAGACTGACTAGGCTTCCAGGAAGACTTGGATTAGTCTTGGAGGAGGAGGGTTTACCTCTAAAATACAAAAGGAACGAAAATTACTCTGACGTCCTTTCTGCTTATTCTTTTTATCCTGAGGGAGAAAAGATCCCTTTCCTCCTGTAATATCTGAAATTATTTCAGCCAGGCCCAAGTAAGGTCTTACCCTTGTAAGGGATCGCCAAAAGCTTGGACTTAGATGAAACATCTGCAGACCTGGACTTCAACCATAATGCTCTGCGAGCTACAACCGCAAAACCAGACATTTTTGCTCTTAACTTAATGACTTGTAAAGAAGCATCTGTGATAAAGGAATTGGCTAACTTAAGAGCCTTAATCCTGTCCTGGATCTCCTTAAGAGGAGTATCTGTCTGACTAGAATCGGATAAAGCATCAAACCAGTAGGCTGCCGCACTGGTGACAGTGGCAATACACACCGCAGGCTGCCTGGTGAACATACATTTTCTTTTTTTTAATATTTATATTTTTATTGAGGTTATTATAACAGTACAGAAAGCCAAAGAAATGACATATCAACATAACACTTCTCTAATGAACACTATACATGTGGCGTCTGTTCTACTACATTACACAATTCTTTGTTAACCTCATTTTATCAAAGTATATCTATAGAATTTCATGAACATGGCAGTCACAATCAGTTTTTCAAAAAATCAACACCAATACGAGTAAAAGAACGAGGATTTAAGTATAATGAATTAATAGTACAATCTGTGCTGAATCTAAGCATACAAAGTTATTAACTCTAGACCAGTATATCCATTAATTTTGGGATGGGCGACTGGCCCTGAGGGTACGGGTGGGAAAGGGCTGGCCAGGGAAACAAAACAAAAAATTTTTTCCTGCGTATTTATGTAGTAATTCTGTACCTATTAACCCTTTCATGACAGGGTTAAAGTGTCTACATCGGAACACCTGTTCCGATGTAGACAAATTGAAACTACGCGATCGTGCATACGATCGCGAGATTTCAATTATTGGATCGCATCTGGGGGGCGTCCCTACAACCCTAGGAACGCCCTCCAGACCGCGATCAAGTCCTTGAAGCACAGAAGGCTTCAGGACAGCCGTTTGTTATGACGTTCTATTCCGTCATAACGGCTTTAAAGCCCAGTGTAAATATGACGGAATAGAACGGCATAACGGCGTTAAAAGGTTAATGAACTCTAACCACTTACTAGCAAATCTTTCCTGCTGATTAGGACCACTGTTAGCATTGTCCATATGTTCTATGATATATTGTGAGTGTAGTAAATATGATAAGTTATTAATCGTGGGTGCTTGTTTATCCTTCCAATTTTTCAAAATTAAGTATCTAGCCCCAAGAATTGCTGTGTTAACAAAGGTGACATTTCTCCAACATAGGTGTGTCCGGTCCACGGCGTCATCCTTACTTGTGGGATATTCTCTTCCCCAACAGGAAATGGCAAAGAGCCCAGCAAAGCTGGTCACATGATCCCTCCTAGGCTCCGCCTACCCCAGTCATTCTCTTTGCCGTTGTACAGGCAACATCTCCACGGAGATGGCTTAGAGTTTTTTAGTGTTTAACTGTAGTTTTTATTATTCAATCAAGAGTTTGTTATTTTAAAATAGTGCTGGTATGTACTATTTACTCAGAAACAGAAAAGAGATGAAGATTTCTGTTTGTATGAGGAAAATGATTTTAGCACCGTAACTAAAATCCATGGCTGTTCCACACAGGACTGTTGAGAGCAATTAACTTCAGTTGGGGGAACAGTGTGCAGTCTCTTACTGCTTGAGGTATGACACATTCTAACAAGACGATGTAATGCTGGAAGCTGTCATTTTCCCTATGGGATCCGGTAAGCCATGTTTATTAAGATAGTAAATAAGGGCTTCACAAGGGCTTATTAAGACTGTAGACTTTTTCTGGGCTAAATCGATTCATTATTAACACATATTTAGCCTTGAGGAATCATTTATTCTGGGTATTTTGATATGATTATATCGGCAGGCACTGTTTTTGACACCTTATTCTTTAGGGGCTTTCCCTAATCATAGTCAGAGCCTCATTTTCGCGCCGGTATGGCGCACTTGTTTTTGAGGACAGCATGGCATGCAGCTGCATGTGTGTGGAGCTCTGATACATAGAAAAGTCTTTCTGAAGGCATCATTTGGTATCGTATTCCCCTTTGGGCTTGGTTGGGTCTCAGCAAAGCAGATTCCAGGGACTGTAAAGGGGTTAAATATAAAAACGGCTCCGGTTCCGTTATTTTAAGGGTTAAAGCTTCCAAATTTGGTGTGCAATACTTTTAAGGCTTTAAGACACTGTGGTGAAATTTTGGTGAATTTTGAACAATTCCTTCATACTTTTTCGCAATTGCAGTAATAAAGTGTGTTTAGTTTAAAATTTAAAGTGACAGTAACGGTTTTATTTTAAAACGTTTTTTGTGCTTTGTTATCAAGTTTATGCCTGTTTAACATGTCTGAACTACCAGATAGATTGTGTTCTGACTGTGGGGAAACCAAGGTTCCTTCTCATTTAACTATATGTATTTTATGTCATAAAAATTTTTAGTAAAAATGATGCCCAAGATGATTCCTCAAGTGAGGGGAGTAAGCATGGTACTGCATCATCCCCTCCTTCGTCTACACCAGTCTTGCCCATACAGGAGGCCCCTAGTACATCTAGTGCGCCAATACTCCTTACTATGCAACATTTAACGGCTGTAATGGATAATTCTATCAAAAACATTTTAGCCAATATGCCCGCTTATCAGCGAAAGCGTGACTGCTCTGTTTTAGAAAATTCTGTAGAGCATGAGAACGCTGATATGGTTTCTGAAGGGCCCCTACACCAGTCTCAGGGGGCCAGGGAGGTTTTGTCTGAGGGAGAAATTTCAGATTCAGGAAACATTTCTCAACAAGCTGAACCTGATGTGATTACTTTTAAATTTAAGTTGGAACATCTCCGCGCTCTGCTTAAGGAGGTGTTATCCAATTTGGATGATTGTGATTATCTGGTCATTCCAGAACCACTATGTAAAATGGAAAAGTTCTTAGAGGCCCCGGGGCCCCCCGAAGCTTTTCCTATATCCAAGCGGGTGGCGTACATTGTTAGTAAAGAATGGGACAGGCCCGGTATACCTTTAGTACCTCCCCCCATATTTATAAAATTGTTTTCCTATAGTCGACCCCAGAAAGGACTGATGGCAGACAGTCCCCAAGGTCGAGGGGGCGGTTTCTACTCTACACAAGCGCGCCACTATACCCATAGAAGATAGTTGTGCTTTCCAAGATCCTATGGATAAAAAAATAGAAGGTCTGCTAAAGATGTTTGTTCAGCAAGGTTCCCTTCTACAACCAATTGCATGCATTGTCCCTGTCACTGCAGCCGCGTGTTTCTAGTTTGATGAGCTAGGAAAGGCGATTATTAGTAATTCTTCTTCTTATGAGGAGATTATGGACAGAATTCGTGCTCTTAATTGGCTAATTCTTTCACCCTAGACGCCACCTTGCAATTGGCTAGGTTAGCGGCGAAAAAATTCTGGGTTTGCTATTGTGGCGCAGAGCGCTTTGGTTAAAATCTTGGGCAGCGGATGCGTCTTCCAAGAACAAATTGCTTGACATTCCTTTCAAGGGGAAAACACTCTTTGGCCCTGACTTGAAAGAGATTATCTCTGATATCACTGGGGGCAAGGGCCACGCCCTTCCTCAGGATAGGTCTTTTCAAGACCAAAAATAAACCTAAGTTTCGTCCCTTTCGCAGAAACGGATCAGCCCCAAGGGCTACGTCCTCTAAGCAGGAAGGTAATACTTCTCAAGCCAATCCAGCCTGGAGACCTATGCAAGGCTGGAACAAAGGAAAGCAGGCCAGGAAACCTGCCACTGCTACCAAGACAGCATGAAATGCGGGCCCCCGATCCGGGACCGGATCTGGTGGGGGGCAGACTCTCTCTCTTCGCTCAGGCTGGGGCAAGAGATGTTCTGGATCCTTGGGCGCTAGAAATAGTCTCCCAAGGTTATTCTCTGGAGTTCAAGGGGCTTCCTCCAAGGGGGAGGTTCCACAGGTCTCAGTTGTCTTCAGACCACATAAGAAGACAGGCATTCTTACATTGGGTAGAAGACCTGCTAAAAATGGGAGTGATTCATCCTGTTCCATTAGGAGAACAAGGGATGGGGTTCTACTCCAATCTGTTCATAGTTCCCAAAAAAGAGGGAACGTTCAGACCAATCTTAGATCTCAAGATCTTGAACAAGTTTCTCAAGGTTCCATCGTTCAAGATGGAAACCATTCGAACACTTCTTCCTTCCATCCAGGAAGCTCAATTCATGACCAAGGTGGATTTCAAGGATGCGTATCTACATATTCCTATCCACAAGGAACATCATCGGTTCCTAAGGTTTGCATTCCTGGACAAGCATTTCCAGTTCGTGGCGTTTTCTTTCGGATTAGCCACTGCTCCTAGGATTTTCTCATAGGTACTAGGGTCCCTTCTGGCGGTGCTAAGACCAAGGGGCATTGCTGTAGTACCTTACTTGGACGACATTCTGATTCGAGCGTCGTCCCTTCCTCAAGTAAAGGCTCACACGGACATTGTCCTGGCCTTTCTCAGATCTCACGGATGGAAAGTGAACGTGGAAAAGAGTTCTCTATCTCCGTCAACGAGGGTTCCCTTCTTGGGAACTATAATAGACTCCTTAGAAATGAGGATTTTTCTGACAGAAGCCAGAAAAACAAAACTTCTAGACTCTTGTCGGATACTTCATTCCGTTCCTCTTCCTTCCATAGCGCAGTGCATGGAAGTGATAGGTTTGATGGTAGCGGCAATGGACATAGTTCCTTTTGTGCGCATTCATCTAAGACCATTACAACTGTTCATGCTCAGTCAGTGGAATGGGGACTATTCAGACTTGTCTCCGAAGATACAAGTAAATCAGAGGACCAGAGACTCTTTCCGTTGGTGGCTGTCCCTGGACAACCTGTCACAAGGGATGACCTTCCGCAGACCAGAGTGGGTCATTGTCACGACCGACGCCAGTCTGATGGGCTGGGGCGCGGTCTGGGGATCCCTGAAAGCTCAGGGTCTTTGGTCTCGGGTAGAATCTCTTCTACCGATAAATATTCTGGAACTGAGAGCGATATTCAATGCTCTCAAAGCTTGGCCTCAGTTAGCGAGGGCCAAGTTCATACATCAACCATCAGGGGGGAACAAGGAGTTCCCTAGCGATGGAAGAAGTGACCAAAATCATTCTATGGGCGGAGTCTCACTCCTGCCACCTGTCTGCTATCCACATCCCAGGAGTGGAAAATTGGGAAGCGGATTTTCTGAGTCGTCAGACATTGCATCCGGGGGAGTGGGAACTCCATCCGGAAATCTTTGCCCAAGTCACTCAACCGTGGGGCATTCCAGACATGGATCTGATGGCCTCTCGTCAGAACTTCAGAGTTCCTTACTACGGGTACAGATCCAGGGATCCCAAGGCGGCTCTAGTGGATGCACTAGTAGCACCTTGGACCTTCAAACTAGCTTATGTGTTCCCGCCGTTTCCTCTCATCCCCAGGCTGGTAGCCAGGATCAATCAGGAGAGGGCGTCGGTGATTTTGATAGCTCCTGCGTGGCCACGCAGGACTTGGTATGCAGATCTGGTGAATATGTCATCGGCTCCACCATGGAAGCTACCTTTGAGACGAGACCTTCTTGTTCTAGGTCCGTTCGACCCACTCCAGCTGACTGCTTGGAGATTGAACGCTTGATCTTATCAAAGCGAGGGTTCTCAGATTCTGTTATTAATACTCTTGTTCAGGCCTGAAAGCCTGTAACCAGAAAAATTACCACATTATTTGGTATATCTGTTGGTGTGAATCTGCAGGATTCCCTTGGGACAAGGTTAAGATTCCTAAGAGTCTATCCTTCCTTCGAGAAGGATTGGAAAAAGGATTATCTGCAAGTTCCTTGATGGGACAGATTTCTGCCTTGTCTGTGTTACTTCACAAAAAGCTGGCAGCTGTGCCAGATGTTCTAGCCTTTGTTCAGGCTCTGGTTAGAATCAAGCCTGTTTACAAAATTTTGACTCCTCCTTGGAGTCTCAACCTAGTTCTTTCAGTTCTTCAGGGGGTTCCGTTTGAACCCTTACATTCCGTTGATATTAAGTTATTATCTTGGAAAGTTTTGTTTTTGGTTGCAATTTCTTCTGCTAGAAGAGTTTCAGAATTATCTGCTCTGCAGTGTTCTTCTCCTTATCTGGTGTTCCATGCAGATAAGGTGGTTTTGCGTACTAAACCTGGTTTTCTTCCAAAAGTTGTTTCTAACAAAAACATTAACCAGGAGATAGTTGTGCCTTCTTTGTGTCCTAATCCAGTTTCAAAGAAGGAACGTTTGTTGCACAACCTGGATGTAGTTCGTGCTCTCAAATTTTACTTAGCAGCTACTAAGGATTTCAGACAAACTTTGTCTTTGTTTGTTGTTTATTCTGGTAAACGGAGAGGTCAAAAAGCAACTTCTACCTCTCTCTCCTTCTGGATTAAAAGCATTATCCGATTGGCTTATGAGACTGCCGGACGGCAGTCTCCTGAAAGAATCACAGCTCACTCCACTAGGGCTGTGGCTTCCACATGGGCCTTCAAGAACGAGGCTTCTGTTGATCAGATATGTAAGGCAGCGACTTGGTCTTCACTGCACACTTTTTCTAAATTTTACAAATTTGATACTTTTGCTTCTTCTGAGGCTATTTTTGGGAGAAAGGTTTTGCAAGCCGTGGTGCCTTCCATTTAGGTGACCTGATTTGCTCCCTCCCTTCATCCGTGTCCTAAAGCTTTGGTATTGGTTCCCACAAGTAAGGATGACGCCGTGGACCGGACACACCTATGTTGGAGAAAACAGAATTTATGTTTACCTGATAAATTACTTTCTCCAACGGTGTGTCCGGTCCACGGCCCGCCCTGGTTTTTTTAATCAGGTCTGATAATTTATTTTCTTTAACTACAGTCACCACGGTAACATATGGTTTCTCCTATGCAAATATTCCTCCTTAACGTCGGTCGAATGACTGGGGTAGGCGGAGCCTAGGAGGGATCATGTGACCAGCTTTGCTGGGCTCTTTGCCATTTCCTGTTGGGGAAGAGAATATCCCACAAGTAAGGATGACGCCGTGGACCGGACACACCGTTGGAGAAAGTAATTTATCAGGTAAACATAAATTCTGTTTTTGTATGTGGTCAGAGGCTTCAGCCAAAAAAAGTATTTGCTTCAGGTGAAGTATTATTTGTGTCCTTAGTATCTTATTCAACCAAAATTGCACACGGCGCCAAAACTGTAAAATTTTCAGTGTGATTCCCGCCATGACGCAGAAAGAGTTGCCCGTTCGGCCGCAATTATACTTGATTTCAACTTGGCGCTATCCAAAGCTAAATTGGCATAGGACCACTTAGCACATATATCCTCAAGGTTTCGTTCCCCCATTGGTGTAAGCACCATTCTATACCAGTAACTACTAGTGTTTTCCTAGTTTATATAGCGACAAACCCATTCTAATGGCGGCATTGGTCCATTCTCTAGTATGATTTTGAGTGGAGGCATTGTACCAGTGTCGGAGTTGTAAATACTTTTAAAAGTCTACATTATTAAGTTGATAACGGTTTTTAAGAACTGAAAAGGGAAATATAGAAGTGCTCTCAGGATCTCGTAACTGAATTAGATGAGATAGACCCTGTGCAGCCCATCTATTAAACAATTTATTATTTAGACCAGGGGTAAAGCAGGGGTTCTTCGTAATGGGGACAGCCTCGGAAATAAGGGGGTTATTGTCCATACAGGACCGAATAAATTGCCAGGCTGTGATAACATTTATCAGTGTACACTAATTCTTGAACTTACTTGGTATACTTTTACGGGGGGTATGTAATAAAGCAGAGAGCGAAAAGGGGTGGACTAGTTTTTGTTCAAGATCGAAGGATGCATAATATACAACACTTTTGGTAGAATAGTCATCTTTATCAAATTAATTTTGGCAGTATGTGATAGTGGTATATTTGCCCAATTCCTGAAGTCTGCTTCTATCTTAGTTAATAAATTGATGTAGTTAAGGGTGTACCATTCCGCTGGATTTCTACTAATGTTAATACCTAAATAGGTGATGTATTGTTCTGCCACATTAAACGGGGGTACATAATCTAAGTGAGCTACTGGGTTTAACCAGAGCAAGTCTGATTTGGTAACGTTGATTTTGTAGCCCGAGAATGACCCAAACTTGTCAATAATCTCTAAAATTCCAGGAATCTCAGATTGTGGATTATTAAGAAAAAGTAGCAGATCATCAGCATAAAGTAGTAATTTAAAGTAATTATCTCCTAAACAAATCCCGTTAAGATGAAGTTTTAGCCTGACCGCAAGGGGTTCGATTGCCAGGTTGAACAACAAGGGTGAAATCGGGCATCCTTGACGAGTACCGGTCCTGATAGGAAAGTGATCTGATGGTGAACCAATAATACGGATGACGCATTCGCATATAGGGCCCGAATACAGTTGGGGAAATGCCCGCTAAATCCAAATTGATTCATGGCATGGAATAAGTGATCCCATGTGATAGAATCGAATGCCTTTTGGGCGTCGAGAGATAGGATAGCGGGATCTACCTGTCCACCTATACCTGTTTGGAAAAAATCTATAAGTAAAAAGATTTTGCGAATACTCGCCGCAGCGTTCCAATGTGTCATAAAGCCGACCTGGTCACCATGAATCAATGGTCCAAAAGTTAAGTTGAGTCTGTGTGCCAGAATAGAGGTAAATATCTTATAATCTGAGTTTAGCAATGAAATAGGTCGATACGAATCAACTAACTCAGGATCTTTGCCCTTTTTTGGGATCAAAATAATTTTAGATTCTGCAAAGTATTTTGAAGGTATTTTACCAAGGATGTATTCAACTCATCTCTGAGAATTTTGTATAGTTCAGCCGGGATTAAGTCTGGGTCGGCTGCCTTGCCCACTCTCAATTTTTTCAATAGCTTGACTTACTTCCGCGCTAGTAATAGGTTGATTAAGATTTTCAGCCTCTTGTGCAGATAACACCGGGAGCCGAATTGTTCCCCAGAACCTCTTTGTTAAACACATCAATCTGGGGTGCTGCATAGAGTTTTCTGAAGAATTCATAAAAACCAGCTTTTATGTCGACAGGATCCGTTAATCTTTTCCCATCTATCTTTATAGCATGGATATTTTTATGAACCTGGTAACTATTCACACAATTTGCTAGTAATTTACCCACCTTGTTGCCGAATCTATAAAAATTGGCTCTGGAACGGAGTTCCTGAGTAGCGGCCTTCTGTAGTGATATAGTTTCCCATTCTTGTTTAGCTTTGACGTAGGTCTGCCAGTTCTTATCATTAGGTATTGATATGTACCTATTATAGGAATTACACCGCAGGCTGCCTGGTGAACATACATTTTCTTAAACAATGCTTCCAACTTCTACTTCTTATCCATTGGATCCTTAACGGAACAGCTATCCTGTATGGAAATAGGGTTTCTCTTAGCCAAAGTGGAGATTGCCCCTTTCACCTTAGGAACCATCTGCCAAGGCTCCTTAATGGAGTCGGCTATTGGAAACATTTTCTTGAAAATCGGAGATGGAGAAAAAAGGAATTTCAGGTCTCTCCCACTCCCGTGCAATAATCTCTGTAGCACAGTCTGGTACAGGGAATACCTCCACCGCGGAGGGGACATCAAAGTACTTGTTTAGTTTATTAGACTTGTTAGGGTTGACTACGACAGTTGTATCATCCAATGTAGCCAAAACCTCCTTTAGTAACAGACGGAGGTGTTCCAGCTTAAATCTGAAGGATACAACTTCATCATCGGAAGAAGTAATTATACTGTCTGAATCTGAGATTTCACCCTCAGACACTACCGAAATGTCTTCCTCTTCAGACTTCTTAGAAGAAGCCTCTTGGATAGCCACACCCGGATAAGAAACCTTACGCGCTGACTCTTGCGCTTTCCCTGAAGCAAGGGAAAAGCAGACAGCGCCTCAGATACCGCAGAAGATACCTGAGCTGGTATATATCTTTAGGCCCAATAAGTACTACAAAATAGAAAGAAAGAATAAAAAAAAAAAAACTTATCACTTTTTTCACTTTACCAAATATTTACTTAAACCGCTACTGCACTTTTAAATTATATTTGTTCAAAATACTTGATTGAAAAAACTAATTGGAGCAATTATCCTATTACACCGCCAGGCGCCCACTACACCTCTGCTCTTTTGCTGAGGTGCCTACCTGTCCTGCCGACAGTCTCAAATATAAATTATCTGGTTTTCACTCCGGAACTCTGCAATTAGACGGCTGAGAGTTAAATAAAGCAGAGCCAGCCGTTCCATATCTAAACTGCGTATCCGCTCCGTAACACACAGAAAATGAGTCCGGAAAGCGCACCTAAACTGGCTGCTGTCTCAGAAGGAAACCGCCTCTCTGTAATCAGGGGCGGTCCCAGCGGCCATTAAGACCGCAGTGAAATTCCATAACAGTAAACCGTACAGAAAAAGGCATGGCCGTACCTATAGTTTAAAAAACGGCACACTCCTCACACAGTCCTTAACCGCATCCCAACCAGAGCTAAGGACACTAGCTGAGCCAAAAGTAATAAAAACACTCCCCATCGTGCACAGTACCTGCTTTCTGCCTATGCAATTAACCCTCATAGGGTCAATTATACGTACCCCTGCAGTATTAACTGCTTAAGTGCCAAAGTTTCTCATAATAAAGAAAAATATTTAATTTACAAAGATATGACGAGTCCACGGATTTCATCCTTGTGGGATATTAACCTCCAGCTAACAGGAAGTGGCAAAGAGCACCACAGCAGAGCTGTATATATAGCCCCTCCCTTACCAATTATTTCCCTGTATGGGAATGGGGTAAGCAGTATTCCTATTTTATATAAAGGATATTACTGGAGTCCCTGATTTTAATGGTTGACTTATGGGCTTTGTGTGACACTATGGACATTCATAAGGAAAAAGGAAAAAAAAATGATATATAAAGTTTTTTTCTGTTTTCATATGTTTGTTTACTGATGCTTTTGAAGGGTTGAAACGGTGAAACTGCTTTTCATGCGGTTGTGTTTGGGCCTACTTTGGCATTTGACCTCAAGGGGCGTGGCCTATTTGTGGCGCACTTTTCTCAGGCTAGGCAGCAGCAAGCTGTAACTCCGGTGGCTCCTGGACTATGCAGGCTGGTCTGAAGTGTTTGGAAGTTATTTAGATGTACCGTGGGGGCAGGTAGGCGCCTCAGCCGAGGTGCAGAGGGTATTTTTTGTTTGTTAAATGACTTATTTTTGATATAAGTACTTTAAAGCCTTTTTTCTGCCCTTGCTTCTAGGTGCAGTAGTTTTTGGATTAACCAATATTAGGTTACATTTTGAGATAATTTAACGTTCTTTTGAGCATTTTGGGAAAATTGTTCACACTTTCTTTTCTTAAAGGCGCAGTTCACTTTTTTTCTAAAGTTTATTTTATGCAATAAATGAGTGTTTAAACGACTTTTGTGCTTATTACTAGTCTGTTCAACATGTCTGACATTGAGGATTCTCATTGTTCTATGTGTTTAGAAGCTATTGTGCAACCCCCTCTAACATTGTGTAACTCTTGTACTGAAAGAGCCTTACATTGTTAAGAACATATTTTAGGTCAAGAAAGTGTGCCTAAGGATGATTCTCAGTCTGAAGAGAATCCGGATATGCCATCTAATTCTCCCCAAGTGTCACAACCTTTAACGTCCACACAAGCGACGCCAAGTACTTCTAGTAATTCTTTTACTCTGCAGGAGATGGCTGCAGTTATGTCAACTACCCTTACAGAGGTATTGTCTAAATTACCAGTGTTGCAGGGTAAACGCAGTAGGTCAGGTATTAATGTAAATACTGAATCCTCTGATGCTTTATTAGCTATTTCTGATGTTCCCTCTCAGTGCTCTGAGTTGGGGATCAGGGAATTACTGTCTAAGGGTGAAAATTCAGATTCAGGGAATTTTTTACCCCAGACAGATTAAGACACTATGTCATTTAAATTTAAGCTTGAACACCTCCACCTGTTACTTAGGGAGGTTTTAGCGACTGATAGTGATCCTATTGTGATTCCTCCAGAGAAATTGTGTAAAATGGATAAATATTTGGAAGTACCTACTTACACTGATGTTTTTCTGGTTCCTAAGAGAATTTAGGAAATTATTAAAAAGGAATGGGATAGACCAGGTATACCGTTTTCTCCCTCTCCTAATTTTAAGAAAATATTTCCCATATCAGATACCATTCGGGACTCTTGGCAAACAGTCCCTAAGGTAGAGGAAGCTATATCTACCCTAGCTAAGTGTTCTACTATACCCATTGAGGATAGTTGTGCTTTCAAAGACCCTATGGATAAGAAATTAGAGGGTCTATTAAAGAAATTATTTGTTAAAGGGACACTGAACCCAATTTTTTTCTTTCATGATTCAGATAGAGCATGCAATTTTAAGCTACTTTCTTATTTATTCCTTTTAATTTTTCTTCGTTCTCTTGCTATCTTTATTTTAAAAAGACATCTAAGCTTTTTTTTTTATTTATTCAGAACTCTGGCCAGCACTTTTTTATTGGTGGATGAGTTTATCCACCAATCAGCAACAACCCAGGTTGATCACCAAAAATGGGCCGACATCTAAACTTTCTTGCATTTCAAATAAAGATACCAAGAGAATGAAGAAAATTTGATAATAGGAGTAAATTAGAAAGTTGCTTAAAATGTCATGCTCTATCTGAATCACAAAAGAAAATATTTGGGTACAGTGTCCATTTAATCATTGTTTTTTTTTTTACAACCTACGGCTTACATTGTTACAGTAACTACTGCAGCAGCTTTTTGGTTTGAGGCTCTAGAAGAGTCTCTTAAAGTTGAGACTCCATTAGATGACATTTTAGATAGCATTAAGGCTCTCAAGCTAGCTAATTCTTTTTTCTCTTATTAAGTGTGTTCAGTCCACGGGTCATCCATTACTTATGGGATATATTCTCCTTCCCAACAGGAAGTTGCAAGAGGATCACCCAAGCAGAGCTGCTATATAGCTCCTCCCCTCACATGTCATATCCAGTCATTCTCTTGCAACCCTCAACAAAGAAGGTCGCGAGAGGAGCTGGAGTTTTTACTTAACTATTCTTCAATCAAAAGTTTGTTATTTTAAATGGCACCGGAGTGTGCTGTTTTTCTATCTCGGGCAGTATTTGGAAGAAGAAACTGCCTGCGTTTTTTTTTTCTATGATCTTAGCAGGCGTAACTAAGATCCACTGGCTGTTCTCGACATTCTGAGGAGTGGGGTAACTTCATAAACTGGGAATAGCATGCGGGGTCCTCCGCAAATGAGGTATGTGCAGTACATTATTTTCTGGCAATGGAATTGACTAAGAAAATACTGCTGTTACCGTATGATGTAAGTACAGCCTTAAATGCAGTAGTGGCAACTGGTATCAGGCTGATAAATGTATGCGCAGTCAAGTTATTTTCTAGGGACTAGAATTTGACTGAGAAAATACTGTTAAAACTGAAATAATACTTAAGCCTTATCTGCAGTGGTAGCGACTGGTAGCAGGCTTAGTGATAACTTTGCATGACATTGGAAAATGTTATTTTTTAATAAAACGTTTACTGGCATGTTATTCGTTTTTGTGAGGTACTTTGGTGATAAATCTTTGGGCATGATTTTTTTTCACATGGCTGACATATTTTCTGCATGGAAACCGTTATATCAGGTCTCCCACTGTTGTGATAGGAGTGGGAGGGACCTTGTTTTAGCGCCTTGTTACGCAGTTATAATTCTAGCACAGTCTTCCTGCTTCTTCCTCCTTGATCCAGGACGTCTCTAGAGAGCTCAGGGGTCTGCAAAATTCATTTTTGAGGGAGGTAATCAGTCACAGCAGATCTGTGACAGTGTGCTTGACTGTGATTAAAAGCGTTAAATCTTAATTGATATCCGTTTTATCCGTTTTGTGTATTGAGGGGTTAATCATCCTTTTGCTAATGGGTGCAATCCTCTGCTAATATTACACTTCTTGTTAAGAATTGTTTAATTATATCTGTATTTTTGAAGCGCTGCAGCGTTTTTCTCCAACATAGGTGTGTCCGGTCCACGGCGTCATCCTTACTTGTGGGATATTCTCTTCCCCAACAGGAAATGGCAAAGAGCCCAGCAAAGCTGGTCACATGATCCCTCCTAGGCTCCGCCTACCCCAGTCATTCTCTTTGCCGTTGTACAGGCAACATCTCCACGGAGATGGCTTAGAGTTTTTTAGTGTTTAACTGTAGTTTTTATTATTCAATCAAGAGTTTGTTATTTTGAAATAGTGCTGGTATGTACTATTTACTCAGAAACAGAAAAGAGATGAAGATTTCTGTTTGTATGAGGAAAATGATTTTAGCAACCGTAACTAAAATCCATGGCTGTTCCACACAGGACTGTTGAGAGCAATTAACTTCAGTTGGGGGAACAGTGTGCAGTCTCTTGCTGCTTGAGGTATGACACATTCTAACAAGACGATGTAATGCTGGAAGCTGTCATTTTCCCTATGGGATCCGGTAAGCCATGTTTATTACGATCGTAAATAAGGGCTTCACAAGGGCTTATTAAGACTGTAGACTTTTTCTGGGCTAAATCGATTCATTATTAACACATATTTAGCCTTGAGGAATCATTTTATCTGGGTATTTTGATATAATAATATCGGCAGGCACTGTATTAGACACCTTATTCCTTAGGGGCTTTCCCAAAGCATAAGCAGAGCCTCATTTTCGCGCCGGTGTGGCGCACTTGTTTTTGAGAGGCATGGCATGCAGTCGCATGTGAGAGGAGCTCTGATACTTAGAAAAGACTTTCTGAAGGCGTCATTTGGTATCGTATTCCCCTTTGGGCTTGGTTGGGTCTCAGCAAAGCAGATACCAGGGACTGTAAAGGGGTTAAAGTTTAAAACGGCTCCGGTTCCGTTATTTTAAGGGTTAAAGCTTCCAAATTTGGTGTGCAATACTTTTAAGGCTTTAAGACACTGTGGTGAAAATTTGGTGAATTTTGAACAATTCCTTCATGTTTTTTCGCAATTGCAGTAATAAAGTGTGTTCAGTTTAAAATTTAAAGTGACAGTAACGGTTTTATTTTAAAACGTTTTTGTACTTTGTTATCAAGTTTATGCCTGTTTAACATGTCTGAACTACCAGACTGTGTTCTGAATGTGGGGAAGCCAGAATTCCTATTCATTTAAATAAATGTGATTTATGTGATAATGACAATGATGCCCAAGATGATTCCTCAAGTGAGGGGAGTAAGCATGGTACTGCATCATTCCCTCCTTCGTCTACACGAGTCTTGCCCACTCAGGAGGCCCCTAGTACATCTAGCGCGCCAATACTCCTTACTATGCAACAATTAACGGCTGTAATGGATAATTCTGTCAAAAACATTTTAGCCAAAATGAACACTTGTCAGCGTAAGCGCGGCTGCTCTGTTTTAGATACTGAAGAGCATGACGACGCTGATATTAATATTTCTGAAGGGCCCCTAACCCAGTCTGATGGGGCCAGGGAGGTTTTGTCTGAGGGAGAAATTACTGATTCAGGGAACATTTCTCAACAGGCTGAACCTGATGTGATTGCATTTAAATTTAAGTTGGAACATCTCCGCATTCTGCTTAAGGAGGTATTATCCACTCTGGATGATTGTGACAAGTTGGTCATCCCAGAGAAACTATGTAAAATGGACAAGTTCCTAGAGGTGCCGGGGCTCCCAGAAGCTTTTCCTATACCCAAGCGGGTGGCGGACATTGTTAATAAAGAATGGGAAAGGCCCGGTATTCCTTTTGTCCCTCCCCCCATATTTAAAAAATTGTTTCCCATGGTCGACCCCAGAAAGGACTTATGGCAGACAGTCCCCAAGGTCGAGGGAGCGGTTTCCACTTTAAACAAACGCACCACTATACCCATAGAGGATAGTTGTGCTTTCAAAGATCCTATGGATAAAAAATTAGAAGGTTTGCTTAAAAAGATGTTTGTTCAGCAGGGTTACCTTCTACAACCAATTTCATGCATTGTCCCTGTCGCTACAGCCGCATGTTTCTGGTTCGATGAGCTGATAAAGGCGGTCGATAGTGATTCTCCTCCTTATGAGGAGATTATGGACAGAATCAATGCTCTCAAATTGGCTAATTCTTTCACCCTAGACGCCACTTTGCAATTGGCTAGGTTAGCGGCTAAGAATTCTGGGTTTGCTATTGTGGCGCGCAGAGCGCTTTGGTTGAAATCTTGGTCGGCTGATGCGTCTTCCAAGAACAAGCTACTTAACATTCCTTTCAAGGGGAAAACGCTGTTTGGCCCTGACTTGAAAGAGATTATCTCTGATATCACTGGGGGTAAGGGCCACGCCCTTCCTCAGGATCGGCCTTTCAAGGCAAAAAATAAACCTAATTTTCGTCCCTTTCGTAGAAACGGACCAGCCCAAGGTGCTACGTCCTCTAAGCAAGAGGGTAATACTTCTCAAGCCAAGCCAGCTTGGAGACCAATGCAAGGCTGGAACAAGGGAAAGCAGGCCAAGAAACCTGCCACTGCTACCAAGACTGCATGAAATGTTGGCCCCCGATCCGGGACCGGATCTGGTGGGGGGCAGACTCTCTCTCTTCGCTCAGGCTTGGGCAAGAGATGTTCTGGATCCTTGGGCGCTAGAAATAGTCTCCCAAGGTTATCTTCTGGAATTCAAGGGACTTCCCCCAAGGGGGAGGTTCCACAGGTCTCAGTTGTCTTCAGACCACATAAAAAGACAGGCATTCTTACATTGTGTAGAAGACCTGTTAAAAATGGGAGTGATTCATCCTGTTCCATTAAGAGAACAAGGGATGGGGTTCTACTCCAATCTGTTCATAGTTCCCAAAAAAGAGGGAACGTTCAGACCAATCTTAGATCTCAAGATCTTAAACAAGTTTCTCAAGGTTCCATCGTTCAAGATGGAAACCATTCGAACTATTCTTCCTTCCATCCAGGAAGGTCAATTCATGACCACGGTGGATTTAAAGGATGCGTATCTACATATTCCTATCCACAAGGAACATCATCGGTTCCTAAGGTTCGCATTCCTGGACAAACATTACCAGTTCGTGGCGCTTCCTTTCGGATTAGCCACTGCTCCAAGGATTTTCACAAAGGTACTAGGGTCCCTTCTAGCTGTGCTAAGACCAAGGGGCATTGCTGTAGTACCTTACTTGGACGACATTCTGATTCAAGCGTCGTCCCTTCCTCAAGCAAAGGCTCACACGGACATTGTCCTGGCCTTTCTCAGATCTCACGGATGGAAAGTGAACGTGGAAAAGAGTTCTCTATCCCCGTCAACAAGGGTTCCCTTCTTGGGAACAATAATAGACTCCTTAGAAATGAGGATTTTTCTGACAGAGGCCAGAAAAACAAAACTTCTAGACTCTTGTCGGATACTTCATTCCGTTCCTCTTCCTTCCATAGCTCAGTGCATGGAAGTGATCGGGTTGATGGTAGCGGCAATGGACATAGTTCCTTTTGCGCGCATTCATCTAAGACCATTACAACTGTGCATGCTCAGTCAGTGGAATGGGGACTATACAGACTTGTCTCCGAAGATACAAGTAAATCAGAGGACCAGAGACTCACTCCGTTGGTGGCTGTCCCTGGACAACCTGTCACAAGGGATGACATTCCGCAGACCAGAGTGGGTCATTGTCACGACCGACGCCAGTCTGATGGGCTGGGGCGCGGTCTGGGGATCCCTGAAAGCTCAGGGTCTTTGGTCTCGGGAAGAATCTCTTCTACCGATAAATATTCTGGAACTGAGAGCGATATTCAATGCTCAGCTAGCGAGGGCCAAGTTCATACGGTTTCAATCAGACAACATGACAACTGTTGCGTACATCAACCATCAGGGGGGAACAAGGAGTTCCCTAGCGATGGAAGAAGTGACCAAAATCATTCTATGGGCGGAGTCTCACTCCTGCCACCTGTCTGCTATCCACATCCCAGGAGTGGAAAATTGGGAAGCGGATTTTCTGAGTCGTCAGACATTGCATCCGGGGGAGTGGGAACTCCATCCGGAAATCTTTGCCCAAGTCACTCAGCTGTGGGGCATTCCAGACATGGATCTGATGGCCTCTCGTCAGAACTTCAAAGTTCCTTGCTACGGGTCCAGATCCAGGGATCCCAAGGCGGCTCTAGTGGATGCACTAGTAGCACCTTGGACCTTCAAACTAGCTTATGTGTTCCCGCCGTTTCCTCTCATCCCCAGGCTGGTAGCCAGGATCAATCAGGAGAGGGCGTCGGTGATCTTGATAGCTCCTGCGTGGCCACGCAGGACTTGGTATGCAGATCTGGTGAATATGTCATCGGCTCCACCTTGGAAGCTACCTTTGAGACGAGACCTTCTTGTTCAGGGTCCGTTCGAACATCCGAATCTGGTTTCACTCCAGCTGACTGCTTGGAGATTGAACGCTTGATTTTATCGAAGCGAGGGTTCTCAGATTCTGTTATCGATACTCTTGTTCAGGCCAGAAAGCCTGTAACTAGAAAGATTTACCACAAAATTTGGAAAAAATATATCTGTTGGTGTGAATCTAAAGGATTCCCTTGGGACAAGGTTAAGATTCCTAGAATTCTATCCTTCCTTCAAGAAGGATTGGAAAAAGGATTATCTGCAAGTTCCCTGAAGGGACAGATTTCTGCCTTGTCGGTGTTACTTCACAAAAAACTGGCTGCTGTGCCAGATGTTCAAGCCTTTGTTCAGGCTCTGGTTAGAATTAAGCCTGTTTACAAACCTTTGACTCCTCCTTGGAGTCTCAATTTAGTTCTTTCAGTTCTTCAGGGGGTTCCGTTTGAACCCTTGCATTCCGTTGATATTAAGTTATTATCTTGGAAAGTTTTGTTTTTAGTTGCAATTTCTTCTGCCAGAAGAGTTTCAGAATTATCTGCTCTGCAGTGTTCTCCTCCTTATCTGGTGTTCCATGCAGATAAGGTGGTTTTACGTACTAAACCTGGTTTTCTTCCAAAAGTTGTTTCTAACAAAAACATTAACCAGGAGATTATCGTACCTTCTCTGTGTCCGAAACCAGTTTCAAAGAAGGAACGTTTGTTGCACAATTTGGATGTTGTTCGCGCTCTAAAATTCTATTTAGATGCTACAAAGGATTTTAGACAAACATCTTCCTTGTTTGTTGTTTATTCCGGTAAAAGGAGAGGTCAAAAAGCAACTTCTACCTCTCTCTCTTTTTGGATTAAAAGCATCATCAGATTGGCTTACGAGACTGCCGGACGGCAGCCTCCCGAAAGAATCACAGCTCATTCCACTAGGGCTGTGGCTTCCACATGGGCCTTCAAGAACGAGGCTTCTGTTGATCAGATATGTAGGGCAGCGACTTGGTCTTCACTGCACACTTTTACCAAATTTTACAAGTTTGATACTTTTGCTTCTTCTGAGGCTATTTTTGGGAGAAAGGTTTTGCAAGCCGTGGTGCCTTCCATTTAGGTGACCTGATTTGCTCCCTCCCTTCATCCGTGTCCTAAAGCTTTGGTATTGGTTCCCACAAGTAAGGATGACGCCGTGGACCGGACACACCTATGTTGGAGAAAACAGAATTTATGTTTACCTGATAAATTACTTTCTCCAACGGTGTGTCCGGTCCACGGCCCGCCCTGGTTTTTTAATCAGGTCTGATAATTTATTTTCTTTAACTACAGTCACCACGGTACCATATGGTTTCTCCTATGCAAATATTCCTCCTTAACGTCGGTCGAATGACTGGGGTAGGCGGAGCCTAGGAGGGATCATGTGACCAGCTTTGCTGGGCTCTTTGCCATTTCCTGTTGGGGAAGAGAATATCCCACAAGTAAGGATGACGCCGTGGACCGGACACACCGTTGGAGAAAGTAATTTATCAGGTAAACATAAATTCTGTTTTTATATTGCTTGTAAACTTATTGAAAGTGATTTCCAAGCTTGCTAGTTTCATTGCTAAGTCTGTTTAAACATGTCTGATTCAGAGGAAACTGTTTGTTCATCATGTTCAAAAGCCAATGTGGAGCCCAATAGAACGATGTGTACCAATTGTATTGATATTGCTTTGAATAAAAGTCAATCTGTACCGATAGAGAAACTATCACCAGACAACGAGGGGGAAGTTATGCCGCCTAACTCTCCTCACGTGTCAGTACCTGCGTCTCCCGCTCGGGAGATGCGTAGGATTGAGACGCCAAGTACATCTAGGCCCTTACAAATCACTTTACAGGATATGGCTAATGTTATGAAAGAAGTATTATATAATATGCCCGAATTAAGGGGCAAGTGCGATAGCTCTGGGTTAAGGACAGAGCGCGCTGATGACACGAGAGCCATGTCTGATACTGCGTCACAATTTGCAGAACATGAGGACGGTGAGCTTCATTCTGTCGGTGACGGTTCTGATCCGGGGAGACCGGATTCAGAAATTTCAAATTTTAAATTTAAGCTTGAGAACCTCCGTGTGTTACTAGGGGAGGTATTAGCGGCTCTGAATGATTGCGACACGGTGGCAATCCCAGAGAAATTGTGTAGGTTGGATAGATACTATGCGGTACCGGTGTGTACTGACGTCTTTCCTATACCAAAAAGACTTACAGAAATTATTAGTAAGGAGTGGGATAGGCCCGGTGTGCCTTTTTCCCCTCCCCCGATATTCAGAATTTTTTTCCTATAGACGCCACCACACGAGACTTATGGCAGACGGTCCCTAAGGTGGAGGGAGCAGTTTATACTTTAGCCAAGCGTACCACTATCCCGGTGGAGGATAGCGCTGCTTTCTCAGATCCAATGGATAAAAAATTAGAGGGTTATCTTAAGAAAATGTTTGTTCAACAGGGTTTTATTTTGCAGCCTCTTGCATGCATTGCGCCAGTCACGGCTGCAGCGGCATTCTGGTTTGAGTCTCTGGAAGAGGCAATTCGCACAGAGCCATTGGATGAGGCTTTGAGCAAAGTTAGAACCCTTAAGCAAGCTAATGCGTTTGTTTCAGATGCCGTAGTACATCTAACCAAACTTACGGCTAAAAATTCCGGATTCGCCATACAGGCGCGCAGAGCGCTCTGGCTTAAATCCTGGTCAGCGGATGTAACTTCCAAGTCTAAGCTACTTAACATTCCTTTCAAAGGGCAGACCTTATTCGGGCCCGGCTTGAAGGAAATTATTGCTGACATTACGGGAGGTAAGGGCCACGCCCTTCCTCAGGACAGGGCCAAACCAAAGGCCAAACAGTCTAATTTTCGTGCCTTTCGTAACTTCAAGGCAGGAGCAGCATCAACTTCCTCCGCTCCAAAACAGGAAGGAACTACTGCTCGTTACAGACAGGGTTGGAAAGGCAGCCAGTCATGGAACAAGAGCAAGCAGGCCAGAAAGCCTACTTCCGCCCCTAAGACAGCATGAAGACAGGGCCCCCTATCCGGAGACGGATGTAGTGGGGGGCAGACTTTCTCTCTTCGCCCAGGCTTGGGCACGAGATGTGCAGGATCCCTGGACGTTGAAGATTATATCTCAGGGATACCTTCTGGATTTCAAAACCTCTCCTCCACAAGGGAGGTTTCATCTTTCGAGGTTATCAACAAACCTAGTAAAGAGAGAGGCATTTCTACAATGTGTACAAGACCTCTTAATCATGGGAGTGATCCACTCAGTTCCGCGTTCGGAACAGGGACAAGGATTTGACTCAAATCTATTTGTGGTTCCCAAAAAAGAGGGAACCTTCAGACCAATCTTGGACTTAAAGATCTTAAACAAATTCCTAAGGGTACCATCGTTCAAGATGGAAACCATTCGAACCATCCTACCCATGATCCAAGAGGGTCAATATATGACCACAGTGGACTTAAAGGATGCTTACCTTCACATACCGATTCACAAAGATCATTATCGGTACCTAAGGTTTGCCTTTCTAGACAGGCATTACCAGTTTGTGGCTCTTCCCTTCGGGTTAGCCACGGCCCCGAGAATTTTTACGAAGGTTCTGGGCTCACTTCTGGCGGTACTAAGACCACGAGGCATAGCGGTGGCTCCGTACCTAGACGACATTCTGATACAAGCGTCAAGTTTTCAGAATGCAAAGTCTCATACAGAGATAGTTCTTGCATTTCTGAGGTCGCATGGGTGGAAAGTGAACGTGGAAAAGAGTTCTCTGTTACCACTCACAAGGGTTCCTTTTCTAGGGACTCTTATAGATTCTGTAGAGATGAAGATTTACCTGACGGAGTCCAGGTTATCAAAGATTCTCAATGCTTGCCGTGTCCTTCATTCCATTCCAAGCCCATCAGTAGCTCAGTGCATGGAGGTAATCGGCTTAATGGTCGCGGCAATGGACATAGTGCCATTTGCGCGCCTGCATCTCAGACCGCTGCAACTATGCATGCTCAGTCAATGGAACGGGGATTACTCAGATCTGTCCCCTTTGCTAAATCTGGACCAGGAGACCAGAGATTCTCTTCTCTGGTGGTTGTCACCGGTTCATCTGTCCAAAGGAATGACCTTTCGCAGACCAGATTGAACGATTGTAACAACGGATGCCAGCCTTCTAGGCTGGGGAGCAGTCTGGAATTCCCTGAAGGCTCAGGGTTCGTGGACTCAGGAGGAGAAAATCCTTCCAATAAACATTCTAGAATTAAGAGCAATATTCAATGCTCTTCTAGCTTGGCCTCAGTTAGCAAGACTGAGGTTCATCAGATTTCAGTCGGACAATATCACGACTGTGGCTTACATCAATCATCAAGGGGGAACCAGGAGTTCCCTAGCGATGTTGGAAGTCTCGAAGATAATTCGCTGGGCAGAGTCTCACTCTTGCCACCTGTCAGCGATTTACATCCCAGGCGTAGAGAACTGGGAGGCGGATTTCCTAAGTCGCCAGACTTTTCATCCGGAAGAGTGGGAACTTCACCCGGAGGTATTTGCTCAACTGATTCGTCGTTGGGGCAAACCGGATCTGGATCTCATGGCATCTCGCCAGAACGCGAAGCTTCCTTGTTACGGATCCAGGTCCAGGGACCCGGGAGCGGTGCTGGTAGATGCATTAGCAGCCCCTTGGGTTTTCAACATAGCTTATGTGTTTCCACCATTTCCGTTGCTACCTCGACTGATTGCCAGGATCAAACAGGAGAGGGCATCGGTAATTCTGATATCGCCTGCGTGGCCACGCAGGACCTGGTATGCAGACCTAGTGGACATGTCGTCCTGTCCACCATGGTCTCTTCCTCTGAGACAGGACCTTCTAATTCAGGGTCCTTTCAACCATCCAAATTTCTCTGAGGCTGACTGCCTGGAAATTGAACGCTTGATTCTATCTAAGCGGGGGTTTTCGGATTCGGTTATTGATACATTAATACAGGTTCGGAAACCTGTGACCAGAAAAATGTACCATAAGATATGGCGTAAATATTTATATTGGTGCAAATCCAAGAGTTACTCATGGAGTAAGGTTAGGATTCCTAGGATATTGGCTTTTCTACAAGAGGGTTTAGAAAAAGGTTTGTCCGCTAGTTCGCTAAAGGGACAGATTTCAGCTCTGTCTATTCTTTTACACAAACGTCTGGCAGAGTATCCAGACGTCCAGGCCTTTTGTCAGGCTTTGGCTAGAATTAAGCCTGTGTTTAAAGCTGTTGCTCCTCCGTGGAGCTTAAACTTGGTTCTTAAAGTTCTTCAGTGTGTTCCGTTTGAACACCTTCATTCCATTTATATTAAGCTTTTATCTTGGAAAGTTTTGTTTTTGATGGCTATTTCCTCGGCTCGAAGAGTCTCTGAGTTATCTGCCTTACATTGTGATTCTCCTTATCTGATCTTTCATTCAGACAAGGTAGTACTGCATACTAAACCTGGCTTTTTACCTAAGGTTGTTTCTAACAGGAATATCAATCAAGAGATTGTTGTTCCATCATTATGTCCTAATCCTTCTTCAAAGAAGGAACGTCTTTTGCATAATCTAGACGTGGTCCGTGCTCTGAAGTTCTACTTACAGGCAACTAAAGATTTTAGACAAACTTCTTCTCTGTTTGTCGTTTACTCTGGACGAGAGGTCAAAAGGCTTCGGCTACCTCTCTCTCTTTTTGGCTTCGTAGCATAATACGTTTAGCCTATGAGACTGCTGGACAGCAGCCTCCTGAAAGAATTACAGCTCATTCCACTAGAGCTGTGGCTTCCACCTGGGCCTTTAAGAATGAGGCCTCTGTTGAACAGATTTGCAAGGCTGCAACTTGGTCTTCACTTCATACTTTTTCCAAATTTTCCAAATTTGACACTTTCGCTTCTTTGGAGGCTGGTTTTGGGAGAAAGGTTCTACAGGCAGTGGTTCCTGCCTGTCCCTCTCTTCATCCGTGTACTTAGCTTTGGTATGGGTATCCCATAAGTAATGGATGACCCGTGGACTGAACACACTTAACAAGAGAAAACATAATTTATGCTTACCTGATAAATTTATTTCTCTTGTAGTGTGTTCAGTCCACTGCCCGCCCTGTCTTTTTAAGGCAGGTTCTAAATTTTAAAATTATAACTCCAGTCACCACTGCACCTTATAGTTTCTCCTTTCTCGTCTTGTTTCGGTCGAATGACTGGATATGACATGTGAGGGGAGGAGCTATATAGCAGCTCTGCTTGGGTGATCCTCTTGCAACTTTCTGTTGGGAAGGAGAATATATCCCATAAGTAATGGATGACCCGTGGATTGAACACACTTAATAAGAGAAATAAATTTATCAGGTAAGCATAAATTATGTTATTGCTGATGCCGCTTTTCAAATTGCTAAATTAGCGGCAAAGAATGCAGGATTTGCTATTTTAGCACGTAGAGCATTGTGGCTCAAATCTTGGTCTGCTGATGTGTCATCAAAACATAAGCTTTTGGCTATTCCCTTTAAAGATAAGACCCTTTTTGGGCCAGAATTGATGGAAATCATTTCTGATATTTCAGGAGGTAAGGGTCATGTCCTACCTTAGGATAAGTCGGTTAAAATGAGGGGTAAACAGAATAATTTTAGTTCCTTTCGGAACTTTAAAGGAGGACCCCCTGCTTCTTTTTCTTCCTCAAAGCAGGAAGGGAATTTTACCCAGTCCACGTCAGTCTGGAGACCCAATCAGAACTGGAATAAGGGTAAACAATCTAAAAAAGGCCACTTCTGCTCCTAAGACAGCATGAAGGGGGGCAGCCCCCGATCCGGGACCGGATCTGGTAGGGGGCAGACTTTCTTTGCTCAGGCTTGTGCAAGAGATGTTATGGATCCCTGGGCACTAGAAATAGTGACACACAGTTATCAATTGAAATTCAAGGATTTTCTTCCTAGGGGGAGTTTTCATCTTTCAAGGTTATCTGCAAACCAGATAAAAAGAGAGGCGTTCTTACGCTGTGTAAAATACCTTTTTACTATGGGAGTAATTTGTCCAATTCCAAGATTGGAACAGGGACAGGGGTTTTACTCAAATCTATTTGTGGTTCCCAAAAAAAAAGGGAACGTTCAGACCTATCTTAGACCTCAAGTGTCTAAACAAATTTCTAAGAGTCCCATCATTCAAGATGGAGACAATACGAACAATTTTACCAATGATCCAGGAGGGTCAATATATGACTACCGTGGACTTGAAGGATGCTTACCTTCATATTTCAATTCACAGAGATCATCATCAGTTTCTAAGGTTTGCCTTTTTGGACAAACGCTATCAGTTCGTGGCTCTCCCTTTCGAGTTGGCTACAGCACCCAGAATCTTCACAAAGGTTCTAGGGTCTCTTTTGGTGGTTCTCAGACCGCGAGGCATAGCGGTGGCACCTTATCTGGATGATATTCTGAATAAGGTGTCAACGTATCATCTGACAAAATCTCACACGGACACTGTGTTGTCTTTTCTGAGAACTCACGGCTGGAAGGTGAACATAGAGAAGAGTTCACTTGTTCCACAGACAAGGGTTCTTTTCTTGGGAACTCTGATAGACTCGGTAGCTATGAAAATATTTTTGACGGGTCAGAAAATCAAAGATTCTGAATACTTGCCAAGCACTTCAGTCCATTCCTCGGCCATCAGTGGCTCAGTGTATGGAGGTAATTGGATTGATGGTAGCGGCAATGGACATAGTTCCATTTGCTCGCTTTCATCTCAGACCACTGCAGCTGTACATGCTCGGACAGTGGAATGGGGATTATGCAGATTTATCTCCTCAGATAAATCTGGATCAAGAGACCAGAAACTCTCTCTTCTTTGGTGGTTGTCACCGGATCATCTGTCCAAAGGGACTTGTTTCCGCAGACCCTCGTGGGTGATAGTGACAACGGATGCCAGCCTTATGGGCTGGGGAGCGATTTGGAATTCCCTGAAGGCTCAGGGTGTTTGGGCTCAGGTGGAGTCTCTTCTTCCAATCAATATTCTGGAACTGAGAGCAATATTCAATGCGCTTCAGGCGTGGCCTCAGTTGGCTTCGGCCAAATTCATCAGATTCCACTCGGACAACATCACGACTGTGGCATATATCAATGAGGGGGGGAACAAGGAGTTCCTTAGCGATGGTAGAGGTATCCAAGATAATCCGTTGGGCGGAGGCCCACTCTTGTCATTTATCAGCAATCTACATCCCAGGGGTAGAGAACTGGGAAGTGGATTTTCTAAGTCGTCAGACTTTTTATCCGGGGGAGTGGGAACTTCACCCGGAGGTATTTGCCTCATTGATTCTCAGATGGGGCAGACCGGAATTGGATTTGATGGCATCTCAACAGAATGCCAAGCTTCCAAGATATGGATCCCGGTCAAGGGATCCACAGGCCGAACTGATAGATGCCCTGGCAGTGCCTTGGTTGTTCAGCCTAGCTTATGTGTTTCCACCGTTTCCTCTCCTTCCACACGTGATTGCTCGAATCAAACAGGAGAGATCTTCAGTGATTTTGATAGTGCCTGCGTGGCCACGCAGAATTTGGTATGCAGAATTTGGTATGCAGATCTAGTGGACATGTCCTCTCTGCCGCCGTGGAAACTTCCATTGAGACAAGACCTTCTCATTCAAGGTCCTTTCCAACATCCAAATCTAATTTCTCTGCAGCTGACTGCGTGGAGATTGAACGCTTGATTTTATCGAAGCAAGGATTCTCTGATTCGGTCATCAATACTTTGATACAGGCTAGAAAGCCTGTTACTCGAAAGATTTATCATAAGATATGGAGTTAATCTTTATTGTTGTGAATCCAAGGGTTACTCATGGAGTAAAGTTAGGATTCCTAGGGTTTTGTCTTTTCTCCAAGAAGGATTGGAGAAAGGGTCGTCAGCGAGTTCCTTAAAGGGACAAATTTCAGCTTTGTCAATTTTGTTTCACAAACGTTTGGCAAATGTGCCAGATGTTCAGTCTTTTTGTCAGGCTCTATCTAGAATTAAGCCTGTATTTAGAACCATTACTCTTCCCTCGAGTTTGAATTTGGTTCTTCAAGGGGTTCTGTTTGAACCCATGCATTCCATGGATATCAAATTGTTATCTTTGAAAGTTCTGTTTTTAGTTGCTATTTCTTCTGCTCGAAGAGTTTCTGAGCTTTCAGTGCTTACAGTGTGATTCCCCTTGTCTCATTTTTCATTCTGATAAGGTGGTGTTACGTACTAAACCTGGATTTCTTCCTAAGGTTGTTTCAAATAAGTATATTAATCAGGAAATTGTTCCTGCCTTGTGTCCAATTTGGATGTGGTCCGTGCCTTAAAGTTTTACTTACAGGCAACTAAGGATTTCCGTCAAACATTTTCATTATTCATTGTTTATTCTGGAAAGCGTAGGGGTCAGAAAGCTACGGCTACCTCTTTCTTTCTGGCTGAGAAGTATCATCCGCCTGGCATATGAGACTGCTGGACAGCAGCCTCCTGAAATAATTACGGCTCTTTCTACTAGGGCTGTGGCTTCCACATGGGTTTTTAAAAACGATGCATCTGTTGAACAGATTTGTAAGGCTGCGACTTGGTCGTCCCTTCACACTTTTTCCAAATTTTACAAGTTTGATACTTTTGCTTTTGCTTTTCTGAGGCTATTTTTGAGAGAAAGGTTCTTCAAGCAGTGGTGCCTTCCATTTAGGTTCCTGTCTTGTCCCTCCCTTTCATCCGTGTCCTATTGCTTTGGTATTGGTTTCCCACAAGTAAGGATGGACTCGTCATATCTTTGTAAAAGAAAACTAAATTTATGCTTACCTGATAAATTGCTTTCTTTTACGATATGATGAGTCCACGGCCCACCCTGTTCTTTTAAGACAGTTTTTCTTTATATTTTTTGTAAACTTCAGTCACCTCTGCACCTTTTTTAGCCTTTCCTTTTCTCTTCCTATAACCTTCGGCCGAATGACTGGAGGGGAAAGGAGGGGCTATATATACAGCTCTGCGGTGGTGCTCTTTGCCACTTCCTGTTAGCAGGAGGTTAATATCCCACAAGTAAGGATGAAATCCGTGGACTCGTCATATCGTAAAAGAAAGCAATTTATCAGGTAAGCATAAATTTAGTTTTTTGGCACTTACCTGAATGTTCATCTGTCCGGCAGAAGGACAGCTCACCTGGTTTGAGAGGATGCCATCCCTCACATGGACTTGTGAAAAAGAATGAACCGAGTTAGCTTACTCAGGCTTTCTGAATAGGGCAGCAAAACTGTTTGAGAAATCGCAGTGAGGATTGTACCTCGCAAGTTCCCAATTGCTTAAAATCCACCACTGCCCTACTGAAGAGACTGGCATAAGCTACTGCTAGACCCCAGGAAAGATCAGAGCAAACCTATTCTGCTTTAAAATACATTCTTGATTGCAGAAAACATCTTATCAGACACCGAAAACTTTACCTCCTCCTTGCACCGCAGGCAAAGACAATGACTGGGGTTTGTGGGAAGGGAAGTGATACTTAACAGCTTTGCTGTGGTGCTCTTTGCCGCCTCCTGCTGGCCAGGAGTTATATTCCCAACAGTAATTGATGATGATTATGATCCGTGGACTCACCGTGTAAGAAAAGATTTTAGTTTGTTTCCAAAGACATAACTAACTTATAGCAGCACAAGAGAAATGTCTTGATTATAAGGGGTTTACTGTCTCTAACTACTTTTACGGTTTATCCTTAACTTGGCAGAGGTAACATTTGGGAGCAGAGCTTTCCAGTCAGTTGTGTCACTAGCTTATTCTAACTTTAGGCATGCATGTCAGCCCATCTGTTCTGCATTATTTAATTACATTGTGTGCTATTGGAATTTAGAACTTGATGTAAAGCAGTTTTTTTTTTTTTTTTTTTTTTTTTTTTTTTAAATATCCGTGAATTGTCAAGAATGACTGCATTACTTCACCAAATTATGGTGGTTTTGCTTCTTTTCCATTCTGGCCTATTCTGTCATGGAGTCACTTTTTGTTTGGCAGTACATGTAGCTGAATCTTGTAGAGAGAGGGTAGGTGGGATCTGATATAACCAGGATTTAGAATTTCTGCGTTTCTCAAAATTAGTCGGAATATACCATAACTATATGAACTAAGTTCAGAGTATCAGTAATTAACATTTTTTTGGCAAAGGATTACAAAGTGATTCTTATTAAAATGGTAGCATTTCGCATCTTTGATAATTAGTTTATATTTTTTCTCAACTTAAAGGAACATGAAACCCAATTTGTTTTTCTTTTCACGATTTACAAAGAGCATGCAATTTTTAAACAACTTTCTTATTTACTTGTATTATCTAATTTGCTTCATTGTCGGGATATCCTTTGCTGAAGAGCATATCAAGATAGGCTCAGTGGCTGCACATTGATGCCTCATGCAATCGGCTCACCCTTGTGCATTGCTATTTCTTCAACAAAGGATATCTAAAGAATTAAACAAATCAGATAATAGAGAATACAATTTTAAACAACATTCCAATTTACTTCTATCTGAATCATGAAAGAAATTTAGTTTAGTGTCCCTTTAAGATCAGTGATTCATCCCCACTTATTGATCAACCAGTGTATCGCACTCATCACCTTGTTCTGAATTCTCTCTTCATCTCCAATCCTAATTTTATCCATAATTTTATTCATTGTCCTGATTTGTCCGATAATACTTAGAAATGCTTTAAAAAAAAAAAAAAAATTCTATGCTTTGTCTGTTTTCATCTTTTTGGCTTTAATTATATTTAAGATGATTCTGTCATGAACTTTTTTTTTTCTCACGCTTTGATTTAGACGGAGTGTAATTGAAGCGGTTTACAACAGACTGAATCCTTATAGAAATGATGATACCGTAAGTATGACCAACATCTGTCAAAGGTATTGTTTTGTTATGCCAAGTCATTTTGTAATATGGCTTCACAATATATATATATATATATATATATATATATATATATATATATCCTACTGTTTGCGACATCTGTCTAAAATATAAAACAGTTGTTACATGGAAAAATTAATCACAGTATGATGTTTTTAAAATAACTGATTTATTTCCTTATATTAGGATGCATCACCCGCCCATTGTGTGTGGGCCCCACAGCATATGAAACCATTATTTAAAATATTAAAAAATACAGGTTTGTTTTTTTTTTGGGGGGGGGGGGGGGGGTTTGCATGAAAAAAGTTTAGTATGTGGTTTCTGAAATTAAGCTATTGCTTTAAAATCATATAAAAAGTGTAACTGGGCATTATGGGACTAATTGCTCATTTGCTGAAAAGCAGAACTCTTATTGCTTGGTTGGTGAAGAGCGACACATGCGTTTAAATATATAGATTTAAATATATACTATTAAGTGCTTCAACTTTTTCAGTTTTAACCGTACTCTCCAGCAGCATAAGAAAATATGTAATTACAGTTTATTATGAGATTAGTTTAGTAAGCTTTCCCTTTGCTGTATTATACCCTTTTTCCACACCTAATATTGTTTAGTTGGCGTGTAAAGTAATATAAAATACAAAGTGTAAATGCAGCAGAACTATCCTATAATGCAATGCTATGCTATATTGCACTGGGCTTGTCTCTCCTTTACATACAGAAATGCAGAGAACGCCCCTTGAAGTAAAGCAAAATCTGCCTTTTAAGAATTTCACCAGGGATCTCGCCATGCTGGAGGATCATTTTGTATCATCTCACCTGAGTTTGAGGTTTAGATACTCAGGCCCCAATTATTGGGCCTTGGAATACATATAGAAATAATATAAACATTTGTGTGTGTAGAAAATTAGATAAGGAGATCCGGTTTCCCTGAAAGATCAGCCCATTTAAATTGGCTGTATTTTCAAAGAGCAAACCATGCTATTTTTTATAAAATAAACCTAAAGAAGCCATTTATCATACATTTTATACTTTACTGCTGGTATCCCAAGTTATTAGAAACGCATTAAGGGGAAAACTATTTTACAGTGCATTGTCTCTTAATAAAGTTTTCTAACTGTAGTATCTAGTTAATTGAAAGCCCCCTAGTTGTGTATTTTTATGAGTTTTTCACTGCGGGCAAGCATATTTACATGGCCTATTCTCATTGTGTACATATACATGTGTCTATCTTATATTTGTAGGTATAATAAGATCTCATTACAGTATCACACTGTGTACATGCTTCTTTCTTCTATCTTTCCATAAACCAATCACCAATACTTGGAGAGAACAATGGAAAATTAATTTTATTACCTTATCTCTTCTATAACACGGAGTGTAAATTTCGTCTACTGGCTGTTTTAACACAGCTTGGCCTCAAGGCCAAAAACTTTAGAATAGGTGGGGATACCACAGGCTAAATAAAATAATTCAAATGCCAATATAAGGTTAATGGAAATACTTGTAAACAACTTAATACACTCCAGCAGGTAAAGTGGATCATTGGGAACAAATCAAAGGGGAGACAAATGTTGAGTTAACTGTCCCTTTAAAGTAAAATAAAATTGGAACTTAAACGTAAATTGGAAAGTTTCATAAACTGTCCAGTCAATTTATTTTCAATTTTGCTTTGTTCTCTTGGTTTCTTTTTTTTTTTACTGTAGTTGGGCCTCAGGAGTGTTCACTAGTCTATAGCAGTCTGGCAAAAGTGTTATACAATGTTGCAAATGCTGCTGCTGTAGACTGCTAAAGACGTGCACGCTCCTGAGCTCCTATCAGGCTACCTAGGTTTATGCTTCAACAAAGGATGAAAGAAACACTGCACACGTTTGTAAGAAAAGCAGAGGCATAGTAAAGTTTAATCCGAAATGACACTGTAAATAGCTATATAAGTATCTTTAAAACAGTATGGTAAAAATGTACAGGAAACATACTACTCAAATCTACAGATGGCCATTGCCAAGTTTAGCTGCCCCCCCCCCCCGATTACTACTTCCTGTTCTAATTCATGCGGCCTAAGAGATGAAAGCCTTTTTATGTTGACTTATGACATGGCCAAGACCTAGATCCCCCCCCCATCATTCCATAATGGGGGGCATGCAGAGAACCTTCGAAAAATATTTTCAGTTTAGCAGACCTTACACTTTTGTTATAGGGGAGAATGTAATCTATTTCAAATATTAACCCTTTCATTATAAATTCAAATAGCGTATTCCTTTGTGAAAGACGTAGTAATGTTAATCCGGTTGTAAAAAAAGGTTCTAGATGTGTGTTGTTTTTTTTTTTTTGTATGCATATCGAACAAGCAGTATAAGTTGAAGGTTTTGAATATCTTTAAAGGGCCATAATACCCAAATGTTTAAACACTTGAAAGTGATGCAGCATAGCTGTAAAAAGCTGACTAGAAAATATCACCTGAACATCTCTATGTAAAAAAGAAAGATTTTCTTTTACAAGATATGACGAGCCCACGGATTTCATCCTTATGGGATATCGCCTCCTGGTCAGCAGGAGGAGGCAAAGAGCACCACAGCAGAGCTGTATATATGTGTGTGTATATATATATATATATATATATATATCTCCCTCCTACTCCAGTCATTCTCTTTGCCTGTGTTAGTGATAGGAAGAGGTAAAGTTCAATCAAGAGTTTATTATTTTTTAAAGTAGTGCCTCTGAGTGCTACTTTGTTCTGGGGTGTAGCCTAGACCAGATCAGTCTCTTCCATAACAAAAGAGAAGCATTTGGTGGCTTTAGAGCGATCAGAACTTGTGGGACATAATTCTCACTGCGCCTCCCATGTACTTGTTTGCTACCCTTACCAAGAAAACCTGAGGGATATTTACTCAGGATTTTCTTTTTCATTACAGGTCTATGTGAGGGAGAGGACCTCACACACCTGGAGACTGCCTTACTGTCCGGCAGGAGATGAGGTAAGTGCTAACTTTATTCTGGGGGTGAGAAAGAGTCTCAGAAGGAAGTTGGGCACTCTGTTTTAGTCCTCATCAGCTTTAACTCCCTTACATATATAGCTTCAGGGGATACTGTAGGACAGTTACGCGCAAGATTTGTCTCTCTCTGTATTGCTAAAAAAAAGAGCCACGCATTTATCGAGCCCTGTGTGTATAAAAAGCCTTCTCTGTAGAGCTAGCAAGAACAAGGCTCAGTGTGAGGCAATACATGAGACTGGGGTTTTTATATATATCCTCCAGATTTAACGTTAAGCAGGATTCTGCTCTTGCATTTTTTTCCTCCCGGTGGTTTAATTATAGCCGACCGGGAGTTCTCATATTGCTGTTCTAGAGTGGTTTAGTAGCGTAAGGGCTTAGGTTATTTTCTCTCGGCGGTTTACTTATAGCTGACCGGGAGATCTATTATGGCCACAATTGATAAGCTATGCTTGTATGGCTTAGTGTTGGGGAATCCGCCTTTTTTATTATTCGGATTCGACTGTTTGGTGCTTTTCTATTTCCCTGTAGGCCGTTTTTATTATGTAAATGGCGACCGGGAGAGGATACTGATAACGCCCACGATGGGCGGGGTTATGTTTGGCGCCTTTTTTAGTTGCGCACTTTATAGGTCTGATTGCACCGGACAGCTTTTGAAAGAGATTATTCCGGAATGTTTACCCGTTTTGTTAAAGCAATGGAAGTTTCATTCTACGGTGTGTTACAGTGCTTTGCTACTTGTCTTTCTTTCATGTAATTAGCAAGAGTCCATGAACTAGTGACGTATGGGATATACATTCCTACCAGGAGGGGCAAAGTTTCCCAAACCTCAAAATGCCTATAAATACACCCCTCACCACACCCACAATTCAGTTTTACAAACTTTGCCTCCCATGGAGGTGGTGAAGTAAGTTTGTGCTAGATTCTACGTTGATATGCGATTCGCAGCAGGCTGGAGCCCGGTTTTCCTCTGAGTGCAGTGAATGTCAGAGGGATGTGAAGAGAGTATTGCCTATTTGAATTCAATGTTCTCCTTCTACGGGATATATTTCATAGGTTCTCTGTTATCGGTCGTAGAGATTCATCTCTTACCTCCCTTTTCAGATCGACGATATACTCTTATATACCATTACCTCTACTGATTCTCGTTTCAGTACTGGTTTGGCTTTCTACTACATGTAGATGAGTGTCCTGGGGTAAGTAAGTCTTATTTTTTTGTGACACTCTAAGCTATGGTTGGGCACTTTATATGTAAAGTTCTAAATATATGTCTTTAAACTTATATTTGCCATGATTCAGGATGATCAGTATTCCTTATTTCAGACAGTCAGTTTCATTATTTGGGATAATGCATATAAATGATCATTTTTTCTTGCCTTAAAAATTGTTTCAATTGACTTTTTTCCCTGTGGGCTGTTAGGCTCGCGGGGGCTGAAAATGCTTAAATTTATTAAGTCATTTTTGGCGCTGACTTTTTTGACACCAAAAATTTTGTCATTTCCGGCGCCCTAATTGACGACGGAAGTTGTTCGTGATTGCGTAATTTTTTTGACGTTTTTGCGCCAAAAATGTCGTTGTCACCGGATGTGGCATCATTCTTAGCGCCAAAAAAATGTAGGTGTTGTACTTAGCGCCAATAATGTGGGCGTCATTTTGGCGCCAAAAAATGTGGGCGTCATTTTTGGCACCAAAAAATGTGGGCGTCATTCTTGCCTCCACCTTTTTTTCACATTATTTCAGTCTCATTTTTCATTGCTTCTGGTTGCTAGAGGCTTGTTCATTGGCATTTTTTCCCATTCCTAAAACTGTCATTTTACGGAATTTGATAAATTTTGCTTCATATGTTGTTTTTTCTTTTACATATTGCAAGATGTCTCAAATTGACCCTGGATCAGAATCTACTTCTGGAAAGACGCTGCCTGATGCTGGTTCTACCAAAGTTAAGTGCATTTGTTGTAAACTTGTGGTAACTGTTCCTCCAGCTGTAGTTTGTGATGAATGTCATGATAAACTTGCTAATACAGATAGTATTTCCATTAGTAATATTCCATTACCTGTTGTTGTTCCCTCAACATCTAATGCTCAGGATGTTCCTGTTAATATAAAAGAATTTGTTTCTAAATCTATTAGGAAGGCTCTGTCTGTTATTCCTCCTTCCAGTAAACGTAAAAGGTCTTTTAAAGCTTCTAATATTTCAGATGAATTTTGAAATGACCGTCATCATTCTGACTCGTCTGTTTCTGATGAGGATTTATCTGGTTCAGAAGATTCTGTCTCAGATATTGACACTGATAAATCTTCATATTTATTTAAAATGGAATTTATTCGTTCTTTACTTAAAGAAGTTTTAATCGCATTAGATATGGAGGAGTCTAGTCCTCTTGATACTAAATCTACTAAGCGTTTAAATTCGGTTTTTAAACCTCCTATAGTTATTCCAGAAGTTTTTCCTGTCCCTGATGCTATTGCTGAAGTAATTTCTAGGGAATGGAATAATCTGGGTACTTCATTTACTCCTTCTCAAAGGTTTAAGAAATTGTATCCTGTGCCATCTGACAGATTAGAGTTTTGGGACAAAATCCCTAAAGTTGATGGGGCTATCTCTACTCTTGCTAAACGTACTACTATTCCTACGGTGGATAGTACTTCCTTTAAGGATCCTTTAGATAGGAAGATTGAATCCTTCCTAAGGAAAGCTTATTTATGTTCAGGTAATCTTCTTAGACCTGCTATTTCTTTGGCTGATGTTGCTGCCGCTTCCACTTTCTGGTTGGAGGCTTTAGCGCAACAAGTGTCAGACCATAATACTCATAGCATTGTTAAACTTCTTCAACATGCTAATAACTTTATTTGTGATGCCATCTTTGATATCATTAGAGTTGATGTCAGGTATATGTCTTTAGCTATTTTAGCCAGAAGAGCTTTATGGCTTAAAACTTGGAATGCAGATATGTCTTCTAAGTCAACTTTGCTTTCTCTTTCTTTCCAAGGTAATAAATTATTTGGTTCTCAGTTGGATTCTATTATTTCAACTGTTACTGGGGGGAAAGGAACTTTTTTGCCTCAGGACAAAAAATCTAAAGGTAAATACAGGGCTGCTAATCGTTTTCGTTCCTTTCGTCAGAATAAGGAACAGAAGCCTGACCCTTCCCCTAAAGGAACGGTTTCTGTTTGGAAACCTTCTCCAATCTAGAATAAATCCAAGCCTTTTAGAAAGTCAAATCCAGCTCCCAAGTCCACATGAAGGTGCAGCCCTCATTCCAGCACAGCTGGAGACATTTGGATCACTTCGATTTACAGTCTTTGGATTCAGAACATTGTTTCACAAGGGTACAGAATAGGTTTCAAGGTAAGGCCGCCTGCGAGAAGATTTTTTTCTCTCTCGCATTCCAATAAACCCAGTGAAGGCTCAGGCATTTCTGAAATGTGTTTCAGATCTAGAGTTGGCTGGAGTAATTGTGCCAGTTTCAGTTCTGGAACAGGGTCTGGGGTTTTACTCAAAACTATTCATTGTACCAAAGAAGGAGAATTCCTTCAGACCAGTTCTGGATCTAAAGATATTGAATCGTTATGTAAGGATACCAACATTCAAAATGGTAACTATAAGGACTATTCTGCCTTTTGTTCAGCAAGGGCATTATGTCCACAATAGATTTACAGGATGCATATCTTCATATTCCGATTCATCCAGATCACTTTCAGTTTCTGAGATTCTCTTTTCTAGACAAGCATTACCAGTTTGTGGCCCTTCCGTTTGGCCTAGCAACAGCTCCAAAGATCTTTTCAAAGGTTCTTGGTGCCCTTCTATCTGTAATCAGAGAACAGGGTATTGCGGTATTTCCTTATTTGGACGATATCTTGGTACTTGCTCAGTCTTCACATTCTGCAGAATCTCATACGAATCGACTTGTGTCGTTTCTTCAAAGACATGGTTGGAGGATCAATTTACCAAAGAGTTCCTTGATTCCTCAGACAAGAGTAACCTTTTTAGGTTTCCAAATAGATTCAGTGTCCATGACCTTGTCTAACAGAAAAGAGACGTCTGAAATTGGTTTCAGCTTGTCGAAACCTTCAGTCTGAATCATTCCCTTCGGTAGCTTTGTGCATGGAAATTCTAGGTCTCATGACTGCTGCATCGGACGCAATCCCCTTTGCTCGTTTTCACATACAACCTCTTCAGCTTTGTATGCTTAACCAGTGGTGCAGGGATTATACAAAGATATCACAATTAATATCCTTAAATCCAAATGTTCGACACTCTCTGACGTGGTGGATAGATCACCATCGTTTAGTCCAAGGGGCTTCTTTTGTTCGTCCAACCTGGACTGTGATCTCAACAGATGCGAGTCTATCAGGTTGGGGAGCTGTATGGGGATCTCTGACAGCGCAGGGGGTCTGGGAATCTCAGGAGGCGAGATTACCAATCAACATTTTGGAACTCCGTGCGATTTTCAGAGCTCTTCAGTTTTGGCCTCTTCTGAAGAGAGAATCGTTCATTTGTTTTCAGACAGACAATGTCACAACCGTGGCATATGTCAATCAAGGGGGGACTCACAGTCCTCAGGCTATGAAAGAAGTATCTCGGATACTTGTATGGGCAGAATCCAGCTCCTGTCTAATCTCTGCGATTCACATCCCAGGTGTAGACAATTGGGAAGCAGATTATCTCAGTCGCCAGACGTTACATCCGGGCGAATGGTCTCTTCACCCAAAGGTATTTCTTCAGATTGTTCAAATCTGGGGACTTCCAGAAATAGATCTGATGGCTTCTCATCTAAATAAGAAACTTCCCAGGTATCTGTCCAGATCCAGGGATCCTCAGGCGGAGGCAGTGGACGCGTTGTCGCTTCCTTGGAATTATCATCCTGCCTATATCTTTCCGCCTCTAGTTCTTCTTCCAAATGTAATTTCCAAAATTCTAATGGAACGTTCGTTTGTACTGCTGGTGGCTCCAGCATGGCCTCACAGGTTTTGGTATGCGGATCTCATTCGGATGGCCACTTGCCAACCTTGGACTCTTCCGTTAAGACCAGACCTTCTATCTCAAGGCCCTTTTTTCCATCAGGATCTCAAATCATTAAATTTGAAGGTATGGAAATGTAACGCTTGATTCTTAGTCATAGAGGTTTCTCTGACTCAGTAATTAATACTATGTTACAGGCTTGTAAATCTGTGTCTAGGAAGATTTATTATTCTTCTCATAAATTCTCCTGGCATTCTTTTAGAATTCCTAGAATTTTACAGTTTCTTCAGGATGGTTTGGATAAAGGTTTGTCTGCAAGTTCCTTGAAAGGACAAATTTCTGTTCTTTCTGTTCTTTTTCACAGAAAGACTGCTAATCTTCCTGATATTCATTGTTTTGTACAGGCTTTGGTTCGTATAAAACCTGTCATTAAGTCAATTTCTCCACCTTGGAGTCTTAATTTGGTTCTGAGGGCTTTACAAGCTCCTCCGTTTGAACCTATGCATTCTCTGGATATTAAATTACTTTCTTGGAAAGTTTTGTTCCTTTTGGCCATCTCTTCTGCTAGAAGAGTTTCTGAGTTATCTGCTCTTTCTTGTGAATCTCCTTTTCTGATTTTTCATCAGGATAAGGCGGTGTTGCGGACTTCATTTAAATTTTTACCTAAGGTTGTGAACTCTAACAACATTAGTAGAGAAATTGTTGTTCCTTCATTGTGTCCTAATCCTAAGAATTCTCTGGAGAGATCTTTACATTCTTTGGATGTAGTAAGAGCTTTAAAATATTATGTTGAAGCTATTAAAGATTTTAGAAAGACTTCTAGTCTTTTTGTTATCTTTTCTGGTTCCAGGAAAGGTCAGAAGGCCTCCGCCATTTCTTTGGCGTCTTGGTTAAAGTCTTTGATTCATCATGCTTGTGTCGAGTCGGGTAAAACTCTGCCTCAAAGGATTACAGCTCATTCTACTAGGTCAGTTTCTACTTCCTGTGCGTTTAGGAATGAAGCTTCTGTTGATCAGATTTGCAAAGCAGCAACTTGGTCTTCTTTGCATACTTTTACTAAATTCTACCATTTTGATGTTTTCTCTTCTTCTGAAGCATTTTTTGGTAGAAAAGTACTTCAGGCAGCTGTTTCAGTTTGATTCTTCTGCTTATAATTTCAGTTTTTTTCATTATTAAGATTAAAACTTTTGTTTTGGGTTGTGGATTACTTTTCAGCGGAATTGGCTGTCTTTATTTTATCCCTCCCTCTCTAGTGACTCTTGCGTGGAAGTTCCACATCTTGGGTATTTATTATCCCATATGTCACTAGCTCATGGACTCTTGCTAATTACATGAAAGAAAACATAATTTATGTAAGAACTTACCTGATAGATTAATTTTTCATATCAGCAAGAGTCCATGAGGCCCACCCTTTTTGTGGTGGTTATGATTTTTTGTATAAAGCACAATTATTCAAATTCCTTATTTTTTTTATGCTTTCTCTCCTTTCTTATCACCCCACTTCTTGGCTATTCGTTAAACTGAATTGTGGGTGTGGTGAGGGGTGTATTTATAGGCATTTTGAGATTTGGGAAACTTTGCCCCTCCTGGTAGGAATGTATATCCCATACGTCACTAGCTCATGGACTCTTGCTAATATGAAAGACATGAATTTATCAGGTAAGTTCTTACATAAATTGTTTTTCATCCTAGTTTTTTTTTTCCGGATGTTTCAGCCAGATACGCCCACGATGGGCGGAGCTAGGCTATGATACCGAAGGTTTTACGCGCCCCTTTTTTATGCCGTTCCAGGAACACACTGATGGGCTATTAGCTGGGGTTATTGCATAATGCTTGAATGACGTTGCATCTAAAGTGTCGTTATTTTTTCAATTCAAGTGGCAGTACCGTTTTTTTGTGGGATCCCTTTTATTTGATACATTCTGCTGTTTATGATATATTACAGCTTGGTACTTAACAGGGATCAAGTGTTCACATGAAATAAAGATCTTTCTTCTCCCAGATCCGGTACTCTGCGGTTCCTTGCAGCACAAGTCTGGCTTGCTTTAATGTCTTTAGCAATATGTTTTCAGCAGGGTTACCATAATGCTTGAATAATTTGGGTCACAGAAATGAGAGGATTTCAATAATACACTCTTGTTATTTCTGTGAGTTGCTGTAGAGGAAAAATTTTATCCTTTTAAAATTTAAAGAGAGCGTAACATATTTTCTTTTATTGATTTTTCTTTTATATACTCCTGTGACAATTAGGAGTCTGGTGTCATCAGCTAATCCTTTCCACATTTTCTACCTATAGTGTCTGGAATTCTTGCTTGCCCACAGGCAGTGCTCTGCGGTTCCTTGCTTAGACATTGCTTTGAGGTTCTTAACAATGTCTGGTTCTAGCAATATTATCTTAATATTCCTATGGGTTTGCATGACAGTAATAAGATGCTCTTTTTATTTTAAAGAGACAGTGCAATTTTTTTGTGTGAAAATTTTCTTAACCAAATTGGAACTGTTTTTTATTAGGTCATCCTTTGTGACTATAGGATGGTATAAAGAAACATAAATGAATTTAGCCGGTCAGGTAGCTCGACACTTGCTATGACACAAGGGCTTAACTCCGAAGCAACCCAATGGTTGCAGGTTCGATTTCAGTGGTCCTGTGGCTTGCAGCTCAAGGGTTGCTGATTGCATCCAGGTGTTGGCTGGCCATTTTATTAATATTGACAGCATGAGTTTGGTCTTCGCCCGCGGGACCTTATGGGTACAGCTTTGGTCTGCGGATGCGTCTTCTAAGATTAAGCTACTTACTATTCCTTACAAGGGTAAGTCCTTGTTCAGTTCTGCTCTGAAGGAGATGGTTTCTGATATCTCCGGCTACTTCCGTAGCATAGTGGGCATTGACACTGCATATGAAGAGAGTACCCCGAGTTCAATACCCTTTATCACGCAGGATAAGACAGTGGAAACTTCCTAAGCCTGCATGGAGGCCCAACCCTTCTTGGAAGCCTAGGCAAACCAAGAAGTCTGAAAGTGGGACTAAGTCAGCGTGACAGCATCCCTCCGGTCCGAGGCCGGATCTGGTAGGGGGCAGACTATCCCTTTTTGTTCAGGTTTGGATAAGAGACGTTCAGGATCCCTGGACACTAGAAATCGTGTCTCAAGGGTATCAGTTGGAGTTCAAAAATTTGAATTTAGTTCTTAATGTTCTTCAAGGGTTTCCGTTTGAACCTATGCATTCCATAGATATTAAGTTATTACAGTATCTTGGAAGGTTTTATTTTTGGTTGCAATTTCTTCCGCTCGAAGAGTTTGAGCTTTCGGCATTACAATGTGATTCTCCTTATCTTATTTTTCATTCCGATAAGGTAGTGTTGCGTACCAAACCTGGTTTTCTTCCTAAGGTTGTTTCCAACAAAAATATTAATCAGGAAATTGTTGTTCCTTCCTTGTGTCCTGACCCTTCTTCTAAGAAGGAGTGGCTGTTACATAATTTGGACGTAGTCCGTGCCTTGAAGTTCTACTTGCAGGCGACTAAGGATTTTCGTCAAACATCTTCTTTATTTGTTGTTTTTTCTGGGAAATGTAGGGGTCAGAAAGCTACGGCTATCTCTTTTTGGATGAAGAGTATCATCTGTGTTGCATATGAGACTGCTGGACAGCAGCCTCCAGAACGAATTATGGCTCATTTCACTAGGGCTGTGGCTTCCTCATGGGCTTTTAAAAATGATGCTTCTGTTGAACAGATTTGCAAGGCTGCAACTTGGTCGTCTCTTCACACTTTTTACAAATTTGATACTTTGGCCTCGTCTGAGGCTGTTTTTTGAGAAAGGTTCTTCAAGCAGTGGTGCCTTCCGTTTAGCTTCCTGTCTTGTCCCTCCCTTTCATCCGTGTCCTATAGCTTTGGGGGGAAACCGAGAAGCTCCCTAGTGTTGAGGTAGGTATCTCAGATTCTGGTGTGGGGGACACTCGTATTTGTTCGCTGTCAGCGATCCACTTTTCGGGTGTGGACAACTGGGAAGCGGATTTCCTCAGCCGACAATGCTTCCATCAGGGAGAATGGTCTCTCCATCCTGATTGTTTGCAGAGATTTGCAAGAGGTAGATCTTAAAAGGTCTCAATACCAAGCTACCCAGATAGGGTACAGGGATCTTCAGGCGGAGCTAACAGATGCATTAGTGGTGCCTTGGAGGTTCATTCTGATTTATCCTTTCTGACTGTTACCACTACTTCTTAGTGTAGTGGCTCAAGTAAAGCAGGCGTCAGTGATACTTACCACTCCAAATTTGCCTCAAAGTATATTGTTTGCAGATCTAGTGGGCATGTCATCTCCTCCGTGGAAGTTACCTTGTCGCAGGGATCTGCTGACCAAGGTCTTTTTATTCATCAATGTCTAGATTCTCTGAGGCTGACTGTGTGAAGATTGAGCGCTTAGTCCTAGCCAAGAGAGGGTTTTCTGAGTTATTTTTACTCTCATTCAAGCTCGTAAGCTGGTTGCTCGTCTCATCTATCATAAGGTGTGGAGGTCCTACTTATTCTGTTCTCCAGGATGAACTGGAGAAGGGATTTTCTGCTAAGTCCCCTGACGGGACAGTTTTCAGCCCTGTCTGTTACTGCTGGGATCAGACCTGTGTTTACATCCAAGGCTCCTCCTTGGAGTTTAAATCTTGTCCTTTAGGTTTTG